>NW_014570050.1:41071-53321 GCF_001313835.1 Polistes canadensis
AACGTTTTCTTTCAAGCTTTAAAGCGTATACTTACAAATAAATAGTGGAAAGTCCAAAAATTTTAGGAAATATCATATTTATTTCAACTACTGCAGTCAAAAAACTAGACAAAATCATTTTATTAAAACTTTTTTTGGTTTCTTTACGTTTAGAATTCAATTCTTTTACAACAATACTTGATTGTAGGCATCCTAACATCTATTCTGTTTAGTTTCTAATAGCACATTTTTACCGTCAAAGAAATATTTTTTATATATTAAAATGAAATTTTCGCTGCTTTCTGGAATAAACAGTAGTTGAAAACTATCAGATTTCTAAAGAAGTTTTATATAACAAAAGCCGTGAAACGTTTTTTTTCAAGTTTTAAAGTGTATACTTAAAAATAAAAAGTGGTAGGTCTAATAAAATTTAGCAAATAATATTTACATTTTACCTACTGCAGTCTAAAAAAAGAGAAAAAATCACTTTATTTTAACTTTTTTTGGTCACTTTACGTGTAAATTTCAATACTTTTTTGACGAAACTCGATTGTAGGCAACCTGAAATCTATTCTGTTTAGTTTCTAATAGCAAATTTTTACAGTTGCTAAAAATTTTTTAATATATTTATGAGAAACTTTCGCTTCTTTCTGGATTGAATAATAGGTAAAAACTATCAGGTTTTTAAAAAAATGCTATATAACAAAAGTTATAAAACGTTTTCTTTCATGTTTTATAGCGTACACTATAAAATAAAAAGTGTAATTCTGAAAAAATCTTGCAAATATAATTTACATTTCAACAGCTGCAGTCTTAAAAAAGAGAAAAAATTATTTTCTTATAACATTGTTTAGTTACTTCACGTGTAGAAATCAATTCTTTTTTGAAGATATTCTATTGTAGTAAACCTAACATATATTCTGTTTTTTTTCTAATAGCACATTTTTACCGACGCTAAAAAATTTTCAATATATTGAAGAGAAATTTTCGCTGCTTTCTGGATTAAATATTTGTTGAAACCTATAATATTTCTAACGAAGTGCTATTTTATAGAAGCTATAAAACGTTTCAATTTAGGCTTTAAAGCGCATACTTACAAATAAATTGTGTTCAGTCAGAAAAAATTTAGCAAACATCATTTATATTTTAACTACTGCAGTCAAAAATAGGAGAAAAAATCATTTTATTACAACTTTTATTAGTTACTTTACGTGAAGAATTCAATTATTTTTCGACGAAACTTGATAGTTATATTCCTGATATCCATTCTGTTTAGTTTTTGGTAGCCCATTTTTACTGCCGCTAAAAAGTGTTTAATATATTTAAAAGAAATTCTCGCTACTTTCTCGAATAAATTGTAGTTAATAAC
This sequence comes from Polistes canadensis, assembly GCF_001313835.1. NCBI lineage: Eukaryota > Metazoa > Arthropoda > Insecta > Hymenoptera > Vespidae > Polistes > Polistes canadensis. The sequence continues at coordinate 42,420 of NW_014570050.1, forward strand.
TATAAAATTTCTACACAAGTGCTATATAGCTAAAGCTATAAGACGTTTTCTTTAAAGTTTTTAAGCGTACACTAACATAAAAAAAGTGTTACGTCTAATCAAATTCAGCAAATATCATTTATATTTCGACTACTGCAGTCAAAAAAAAGAGAAAAAATCATTTTATAACAACTTTTTTTGGGTTACTTTACGTGAAGATTTCAATTCTTTTTCAACAAATCTCAATTGTAATAAACCTGACATCCATTCTGTTTTGTTTCTAATAGCCCATCTTGACTGTCGCTAAAAATTTTTTAATATATCTAAAAAGAAATTTTCGCTACCTTCTGGATTAAATCGTTGTTAAATTTGTTGTACAAAAAAAAACGCGTAAATACCTTTTATTAGAACAGAGGTTATTAACTAAGTAAATATTCGCGAATGAGTCATTTCGTTGTTTTTGGTAGATCGTAAGCTAGGAGTCCGTGACTCACGAGCCCAGCACGGCTAAGTGGGAGGTACCCCAACTCGCGTCTAAATTCCCCCTCCACTACCGACCATCACCAATTCGTGAGAAAGGAATAGTAATTGTTACATTAACTAAGTGGTTACTAACACAAGTCGGTAGTGTAGGTAAGGCAGGTTAACCTATGAACGACAATCGACACAGGTTTATACTAATAGTACATGCTGACAAAATAATAACCATTGATGGTCGTTCATAAGAGTGCTTATAATGTAAGTAACAAAAATTTAAATTATAATATGACAGAAAGATAAACCGCAACTATTTTATTTACATTGGATAGTACGCCCTGCCATACAAAGTCGTCGCTAGGACGTGACACCTCCCCCTTTAAAGGAGAAGCACGAAAGAGTCCATTATTGAGTGCTTCCTAAAGCATCAACCCTATTGAAGAATTCCTCTTCTTAAACAAAACTTCACCATTGTCAATATCTTTGGCAAGACCATCAGGCATTGGACAAGCTATCATGAAAAGACGGTTATGTTTATTCGGTGATTTCTACAAACACATCTGATTAGTATGTTCCGCAATAGTTTCTCTGTATGATACGACAGGATTAGACTTTTTAATTGGTATACAGGCGTGATCTTCTTCAAGATCTTTCAAACAGGTTTCAAGGTGAAGTTCACCAGCACCAGCAATAATGTGCTCTCCAGATTCTTCGATGATACATTGCACCATAGGATCCAACTTAGAAAGACGTTTCGAACCTTCAACTAATTTTGGCAAATCTGCAGGATTCTTGGGTTCAACTGCTACACGTACAACAGGAGAAACCGAGAATTTCATAACTTTCATATTATGTGCATCCTTAAACGTAGTAATGGTACCTGTTTTGACCAAAAATTGATAAACACCGACAAGTCTACAATTGTTACTAGAAGGTGCATCTTTAATGGCTTCAACGTAACGATCCATCATCGAGATAGTACGTTGAATAGCTTTCTCATACAAATCCTCTTTCTTTTCGGGTTGGAAGTTTGGTCCCATAATACGGGCCTTCATATCAGTACACACTTTACCAGGAAATACACGTATAAAGGCATCTGCCATCGGTACTCACTGATCCAGCTAAAGTGATGTTCCGGTAATCCGTGGTATTAACCTTAAGGCCACTCGCCTGCGTGAAAGAGTTGAGAGCGAACATGCCAGTGTTTATTATAGATCGCAGTAGTAAATTGTTCGATCTATCTCAATTCAGCACTGGTAAACTGTTGTTTCACTATGGTCTTCTAACTGCAACATGCTGAACGTATGTGGTTTTCTTTGTCGGCGTTAGTGTAGAGAGGTTGCAATCCCCCGTACCAAGGAGCGAAACGGTGATAATGGTAGCAGCTGCTCCTCCGCAGTCATATCCAAGTAGTGCGGTCGTCGTACAGATGAATGCGGCCACGACGATTGTGATTTTGACGTACATACTTCTTTGAAACCAATGTTGATTCAATATAAATTTTAATAAACTATATTTAAATGCGAACTAATAGAAACTCGTCTCAAGCTTGTTTAGCGTATCATTGCATGATCGATGATAGCGTCAAGCAACTCCAATGAGCCTTTCTTATAAAAAAAACGAAAAGTAACAAATTGTATTATGCTTCGTAACTCATTACGACATTTCTGTAAAAGCTGCCGTAGTTTAGCACGGTTTAACTTCATTTTAATAACAAGAACGATTTTGTCGAAAGTAAATTTACAAGTTTGAATCGTTCATGAAGTTCGAGAAAAATTAGGTGCTAAACAAATTTATAAAATTACGAGGTTAACCACTAGGTAATATTAAAAAAAATAAAAAATTATTTAGTAGATAGCTTGAGAGGAGTCGAGATTCCTTGAGGTCGAGATTGACTGACTATTGTGTACAGAAGGTATTTATTTTTTTTTTCAATTTGTTCGCTTGTGGATGCTGGTTATAAATCGTCTATAAGAAGCTATGCATCTCTCTATGTAGTGCCTTTTAGAGTAGAGTGGGAGATTCCCCCACTGACACTACCTTTAACTGTATATAAAAAGAAAAATTTACTCCAGCCCCAATACTTAGTAACTATGTAGGTAAAAAACAATAACAAGTCTAAAAGTATTAGTTAATATTTGAAAGAGTAGGCTTATTTCGCACAGATTTTCACTTTATCTTTGTGAACAATTCTGGTCCTATTCTTGTAACTAATCTTTATATTATATTTAGGAAGCACTTCGAGAATTTGGTATCGGCCGGTGTATTGATTTCCTAATCTAGATGTTGGCTGCTTTAAAAGATGAACGTTCTGGCCAACAACGAGGTTCTGACCACGAGCCTTACGATCATAGTAGACTTTGGATCTTATTTTTGCTCCCACCAAATTCTGTCTTGCCACCACTTGCGAACAACGTATCTTATGAACTAGATCCAGATAATATTTARGATATGTGTTATCGAGATTTCCATTCGTATGTTCGTTTTCGGAGGGGATATAAGCTTGTTTACCAAAGACTAGCTCATGAGGAGTGAATTTCGTCCCCTCATGCATGCTTGTATTATAAGATAACATAGAATGTGTGAGCCATTCATCCCACTCTCGATTCTTTTTAATGAAATGTTTTAAATATTCGATCAAGACAATGTGTGATCGCTCTAAAGAACCATTTGATTGCGGATGGAATGCTGTAGTTCTAATCTGTTTGCATTTATACTGTCGTGCAATAGACTTTAAAAGAGAACTAGTGAAATTGATCCCCTGTTCTGTATGTATAATTTTTGGGGCACCAAATATATTACAAAAATTTTGAACCATTCCACTAATGTTGCTGCTTTAAGAGGTACAGCAATAAAAAATGTAGTCAAGAGGTCCTGTGTATAGTAAGAATAAATTTGTTACCAGTCTTTGTTTCTGGTAACGGTCTTACTATATCCATAGCTATCTTGTCGAACGCAGCTCCTGGCGTATAAGTGACAATCATCGGTTCTTTTGACTTTATTTTGGTTAATTTTTTTATTTGACAACTTTCGCAGTTTCTTACGAACTCATGAACATCCTGTTTCATGTTTCTCCAAAAATACTTTTCACGAATTCTGGCATTAGTTTTAGTAACCCCCCTATGTCCACTGACAGGCGAGGAGCGGCATTCGACAAATATTTCTTCTCGCTTCTCTGGAGAAGGAATTGTCACCTTTCCAGCACAAATTATAATTTTGCCAGACTCGAATTCGAATGCGTTACTTAGTTTTCTTTGAACTTGTTGCCATGATATATTGTCAAAGTAAAAATTTTTTGCTATGCTAACTGAGGTGAGACCCAATTCGCGTGTAACAGCGAGAAAAAGACTCCAACGCTTCTATCAAAATTTCGTACTTAACACTATTCGCACAATGTTCCTTTATTGGAATAGTAATTAAATGAAACCTGCCAATATTAGTAACTTCAGCACGTGCTAAAGTCAAGTCTTTAAGTTTGGACAGAAGTTTCGATTCGCTAAGAAGTTTTGCACCCGCGTCACACGGCGTGCCTTCTAGATGAGTAAAAATTACTAAATTGTCTTTTCGTAAAATTAATGGCTCTCTTGTTATACCTAAATTTGACGTAAGCATTCGCATGTGAGTATCAACGCRCGCTCGCGACGGGGAACAAAGAATATTGTAATCACTCGTACTTCCCTTGTCAGAGCTTACGTCGTCTGTCTCCCCCGTAGCACATGGAGATCCAGTCAGGTCATTGACCTCGCTAGGTGTTACGTCGAGGACGTCTGTATCGTCTATACCGATGTCAATGTCACTGTCTTCGCCATCGGTCTGATTTTCGTTAGGTTCAAATTGTATTAGGCGGTCGCCTGAGTCGCTTGTACCCACAGGTAATACCTTGCCGACTTCCGAGGGGTTCCTCAATAAAGCGTCCGCATTTACATTTGCAGAACCAGGTCGATAGACGATCTTGTATTTGTAATCTGCTAATTTAAGACTCCACTTCACAAGTCGTGAAGTGGGGACTCTGACCGATTTTAGCCATACCAGAGGTCGATGGTCGGTAACTAATGTAAATTCTCTACTATACAAATAAGGTCGGAAATAGTTTACTGCGTAAACAATTGCTAGCAGTTCCCGCTCTATGGTAGAGTAATTAATCTCTGCTTTGTTTAATGTTCGAGAGCAGTATGAAATGGGTAAATCTTTGCCGATGGGACCCTGGCTTAAGACTGCACCGATCGCATATCCGGAAGCATCGGTTGTAACATTGAAAGGTAATTCAAAATTTGGAAAGGCCAAAATTGGTTCTTTATAAAGTATGTCGCGCAGCGAACAAAAGCTATTTTTCTGAGTTTGTCCCCAAATGAAAGGAACGTTCTTTTTCAACAAGTCAGAAAGTTGCTTTGACAATTTAGAAAAGGCAGGTATGAATCTCCTGTAATAGCCAGCGAGACATAAGAACTCTCTAATTGATTTAATGTTTCTTGGTCGAGGAAATTCTTTTACTGCAACCACTTTCTTTGGATCTGGCTTTACGCCATCTCCAATTATTATATGGCTCAAATAAATTACCTCCCGCATCAGAAATTCGCACTTATCGAGCTGTAACCTTAGATTGGCCCTACGTAGCCTTTGCGCAAGCTTTCCAAATTTAGACTCGTGTTCGCTCAGCGATCTAGAGTATAGGACTACGTCATCTAAATACACGAACATTTCTTCGCCCTGCAACCCGGGTAAAACGTAATCCATCAATCATTGAGATGTTGCCGGCGCGTTTTTAAGACCAAATAACATTCTGATAAATTCGTAATGGCCATATGGTTTTGAAAATGCTGTCTTAGCTTGATCTTTGGGATGCATTTTTATTTGGTGGAAACCCGATCTTAAATCAAAGATGGAGTTTTTTTTCTGCCCCTAACTGATCAAGTATTTCCGTTATATTATGAATGGGGTAGGCATCACCTACTGTCTTTTCATTTAAATTACGGTAGTCTATTACCATTCTCTACTTGGGGTTTCCTCCAGAATCCGCTTTCTTTGGAACTATCCATAAAGGAGAGTTATAAGGCGAAAAAGATGGTTTTATTATACCATTTTCTAATAACTCGGATGCTTGACGTAAGATTTCCTCTTTGTGGACAGGTGGAAATCGGTACTGTTTTGTATGCACAGGAACGTTATCGGTCGTAAAAATTTTGTGCCTCAGTATGTCCGTACATCCGAGGGGTTCGCCCGGTAAATGGAAAATGTCTGCGTTGTCTTCTATTAACTTGAAAACAGATCGTGCCTCTTCTAAATTCAGGTGATTGAGGAGGAGAAGTGCTCTGACAGATTCAGTTTGAGAAAATATAAAGGAAGGTTTGTCCTCAAGGGTATTTAACTTAGGACACTCTTTTCCATTCTTTTCGGTGAAAATTGTATGGATAATGGATAGGATCTCGGACGAGTCAGGAGCATTAGTTTTGTTACTAGTATTGGGTCCTGAATTTAGAAGAGTATCCTCCCTAAAATCCGAAAGTTCCAAACGCGGGATTTCAAACATATATTGCTTTGATGTAGTGTTTGAAATCTTGAAAAATCCTTTACCGTTACTATTTTTAATTAAAGCTTTGACAGCATAAATACCAGTTGGAAGCTGTAAGAGGGACATGAAACCTTCTGAAATTTCCAAGTTTTTAATGTAGCAGTAAGGAATTTTAGACGAACGTGACGGAACGCAAATACTTTCGCTTCTTGAAAAGGATATGGACATATTCTTAAAATTCAAACATTCGAGGGTATTATTAATAATAGCGGATCTGGATCCTAGGAAATCCATCCCCAAGATACCGTCGAAATGAATGGGGAAGTTCTCGTCGACTAAATGAAATAAAACGTCTTCCCCGAATATGCGAATAATTAAAGTACCCAGTTTGTTCTGTTTTTCAAGAGTGATTCCTGTCAACTGTAGTAAGTCCGTCTTGTCAATTTTTGTTGAAGGTTTAATACAATTCTTTTTTAGCAAATTAACCTCGGCGCCAGTATCAATTATAAGTGTCAAATGTCCAGTCAGTCGAGGCGAGAATCCTGTGACACAAAGAGACTCCCACCTTAGATTATATTTTACTTGTTTAATCCCAAATGTCCCGGTCTCTGAACTGGACTGTTTGGACGCTCCCTGGGAGGCGAAGAGCGACCGGCGTCTTTCGCCGCATCCCTTCTCGAGTTTCCCGAATTCAGATTCTCGATTTTATATTTTAGTTTTTTACATTCGAGAATCTGGTGTCTAAAATTCTTACAATACTGGCATCTCTTTATTGGAATCTTTTTCTTAGGAGGAGACTTAGGCTTAGTAGGAGATTCAGGTGGGCTAAGAGGTTTTGGCTTAGGTTTGGAAGAGAAAGGGTAACCCTTCTTCTGCCAACAGTTGTCCTCTGAATGCCCGTCTTTTTTACAATAACCACAGTTTATAGATTTGTTAATTGGTTTAACATTTGCGACGCGATTTCCAACCATTGAGACACCTATTTCACTATCTTCCTCCTTGATTTGCTTGTCTATTTTAAGGAGGCCATTTAAAATCTCGTCGAAATTGCTATAATACTCAAATTTCAATGCCGTCTTATAATCCCGAGGCGGGCCCCTAATGAGCGCATCTAATCCCTCTTTTTCGATTGCCAACTCAACCCTGCGTTCAACACGCCCCGAGTTTTTTGTCGTTTCGTCTAGAACCGATTGGGTGTGTTCTTTTACTCGACCAAAATAATCGAGCATATGTTCGCTCGGTCTCATAAACTCCGTAGCAAGCTGTCCGCTATAGTAGTTTGATCCGCGAGAAGGCAGAAACGTGTCTTTTAGTCTTTCTATAAGGTGTTCTACTCTACTAATTTTCAGACCCTCGATTACTAGATACGCGTGACCACTAAGTTGGGAAAGGAGAAGCCTAGCGAGAGATGTTTCCGTCTCGGTTGAAAAMCCCGCCGGCAAAGATTCAAGTGCGCGTCGACATGCCCTAATAAACTGTGTTACAGAAATATTTTGTCCATCAAATTTTGGGACATGTTCTATAAGTTCCCGTAACTTTGACGAAGACTGTGAAAAACCGGGAAGAGGAGCAAATGGAGCTATTCTCCTTATTTCTCTAATCTCTTGCCTTAAATTGTCGATTTTCCTTTTTAATTCTCACTCACCTTCGGAAAGGGGTGTTATGGTTCTCCGTCTTGGAGCTGTCGTTGGAGAAATGGGACGTGAAGAACTAGAAGTAAGAGGTAACGGAAGAGAGGAGTCTACCGAAGGATCAGACCGTTCAAAACCCCGAAAACCGGACATATCATCTCCTAAGGATTTTCTAATTTCCTTCTCCTTTAACGCGAGTCTCCGTTCCCTATATTTTAGCTCAAGTTCCCGTTGGCTAAGTTTCTCTTGTTTTTTAAGCGTTTCTTCCTGCGTTTTACTAGGTATATCTTGTATATTCATAATTTCTTCCATTCTCCTACGCATTACCGAATCTATGTCGCTAAGCCTAGACGTCTGTTCCACTATAGCCTCCTCATTGCTTGGAGTATCTGGTCTAATTCTCCTTTGCTCTTGCGACATTTTAAACTTTGCAAATTAAAGTTACGAAACAAAAGTAAAAACGTTCCTGAAAGGTAAAGAAAAAAAAAGAATTGAAAAGGAGTTAAAAATTAAACTTGACAAGGTAACTCTTCCGATTGGTAATCCCACCGCTTCCATTAATTTTTATTATGTGACGTCCCCGCAGTTAAACGAGTAAAAGACGAGTGACCCCACAAATATTTGCCCTATCTTCGGTCAGTCCGTAAAGCTGGTACTCTACCTGGGATCTGGGCTAGAAGAGCTAGCACCTGCAAGGTTAAAAGAATGATGAGGTATACTTACCTTTGAAGAATTAGTAACTCGTCTTCTGGAACGAATTGTGTCGATTAAACGGTCGCAGGATTTCAGTGTAATAAAGGTTTTTGCCGTTAAGATAATATTACTTAATTTTCTGATAAAACTAGAGTATATTCTTCTAAGTTACTGAAATAATTACAAGAGGATAAATTAACAAAATAATGTAGAAGTCCGTCTTCCGAGCCAATGAAACAAAAGAGAGTATCTTGAAAAAGACTGCTCTCGTTTCTAACGTATATTGAAGAATGAATAATAATCTAAAAAAGTAGTCTTATGCCGTTTAGGAAGAGAGAGTTTTTTGTACAAAAAAAAACGCGTGAATACCTATTATTAGAACAGAGGTTATAACCTAAGTAAATATTCGCGAATGAGTCATTTCGTTGTTTTTGGTAGATCGTAAGCGAGGAGTCCGGGACTCACGAGCCCAGCACGGCTGAGTGGGAGCTACGCGTCTAAATGCCCCATCCACTACCGATCATCACCGATTCGTGAGAAAGGAATAGTAATTGTTACATTAACCAAATGTTTACTAATACAAGTCGGTAGTGTAGGTAAGGCAGGTTACCCTATGAACGACAATCGACACATGTTGATACTAATATCAAATGCTGACAAAATAATAACCATCGATGGTCGTTCATAAGAGTGCTTATAATGTAAGTAACAAAAATTTAAATTGTAATATGACAGGAAGATAAATAGCAACTATTGAATTTACATTTGATAGTACGCCCTGCCATACAAAGTTGTCACTAGGACGTGACAAGTGTTAAGTCCGAATAAACTTTGCAAAGATATTTATATTTCGACTACTAAAGTCAAAAAAAAGGGAAAAAATCATTTAATCACAACAATTTTTTGTTGCTTTACGTAAAGAATTTAATTTTTTTTTAATGAAACTCGATTGTATTAAACCTGACATCTATTCTGTTTAGTTTCTAATAGCCTTTTTTTGCCGTCTCTAAAAAATTTTAAATACATCTAAAAGAAATTTTCGCTACTTTGTGAATTAAATCGTTGTTTAAAACTATAAAATTTCCAAAAAAGTGCTTTCTAAAAGAAGATATGAAACGATTTCTTTCAAGCTTTAGAGCGTATTCTTACAAAGAAAAAGTGTTATGTGCAATAAAATCTAGAAAAAATCATTTATATTTTAACCACTGCAGTCCAAAAAAAGAGAAAAAATCATTTTATTACAACTTTCTTTAGTTACTTCACTTGTAGAATTCAATCCTTTTTCGACAAAAACAGATTGTAGTTATTCTTACATCTATTCTTTTTAGATTCAAATAAAACATTTTTACCTTCGCTAAAATTATTTTAATATATTGAAAAGAAATTTTTGCTACTTTGTGAATAAAATCGTTGTATAAAACTGTATAATTTCTAAAAAAGTGCAATATAACGAAAGCTTAAAAACGTTTTCTTTCAAGTTGTGAAGCGTGTACTAACAAATAAAAAGGGGTATGTCCCACAAAATCTAGCATATATCATTTATATTTCGACTACTGCATTTAAAAAAAAGAGATAAAATCATTTAGTTAAAACTTTTTCGGTTACATTCTGTTTAGTTTCTAGTAGCCTATTTTTACTGTAGCTAAAAATTTTTTAACATATTTAAAGAGAAATTTTTGTTACTTTCTGGATAAAATCATAGTTAAAAACTATTAGATTTCTAAAAAAGTGCTATATAACAGAAGCTATGAAACGTTTTCTTTCAAGCTTTAAAGCGTATACTTACGAATAAAAAGTTTTAGGTCCAAAAAGTTTTGGCCAACATCATTTATATTTCGACTACTGCAATCAAAAAAAAGAGAAAAAATGATTTTATTACAACTATTTTTTTGTTACTTTACGTAAAGATTTTAATTATTTTTCTACAAAACTTGATTTGTATAAACCTGACATCCATTCTGTTTTGTTTCTGTAGCCCATTTTTACTGTCGCAAAAATTTTAATATATTTAAAAAGAAATTTTCGCTACTTTCTGGAATAAATCAAAGGTAAAAACTATAAAATTTCTAAAAAAGTGCTATATAACTAAAGCTATAAAACGTTTTCTTTCAAGTTTTAAAGCGTAAAATTACAGAAATAAAAAGTGTTTAGTCCGAAATATTTAACAAACATTAATTATATGTATTTGCCAAAAATTCCTCCAACATGGAGTCCTCCGGCGATTGGATTCAGCTAATTGTGAGGAAGGTGAAAGGGTAATTAGAACAAAATAAAACACGTGGTTGAGTCAATAAAATTGCTAATGCTTTTTTGGCTCGTCAGGGAAAAACCCTGCTCGCTTCTACACTATACGTTAAATGATGATCTACCACGGACAAGCCCGTGGTTGATTTATTCTCCTCTCTACCAGCGGTCACCTATGGACAAAGCCCGTGTTACCGCTCCTCTCGTTTATCCGTTCACGATGATTGGTACCAATAAAAGCTTCTTACCGTTTCGTATCGCCTYTCCCTTTCGTTACCGTTAATTACCGCCTCTGCGGTCCGTCACCTTTCTATCGTTGACCCTGGGATGTGATCGCACTCTTTTGGGATGTTGAATCGTCTGCTACTG
>NW_014570051.1:0-2587 GCF_001313835.1 Polistes canadensis
ATATAATTATAAATAATATAAATTATATATATATATAATAAATATTATTATATAACTGAATCAATTTTTAATTAAAGATTAATCAAAAATCAAAATACACAAAAAATATAACACGAATATAAAGAATCAGATACACAAAAGAATAATATAATCATTACTCAATCAACAACGACAGCTTATCATTAGTTGTCTCGAAGAAACTACAAATAAATAAATAAAAAAAGAAAAAAAAAAGAAGAAAGAGAGAGAATAAAAAGAAATAGAAAGATCACGAAACGAGCGCCTGGAGATTGATTAACGGCTATGCAGGCGTGCAGGCGTGCAGGCGTGCAGGCGTGCAGGCGTGCCGGTGCACGAGGTACACTCCCTTTTCTGCGATCGTTCGAAAGAAAATAAATGAGAAGAGAGAAGTTCGCTAAGAAGAAGAAGAAGAATAAAGAAAACCTATTGCTATTGCACCGTGGAATGTTTATTTAACATTTTTGTTTCTCGCATTGGTTAAATCCGGTCCTGCGGGTTGCACCTCTTATACTTGCAATATCTTACAATATTTTTCCTTTTTTTTTCTCTAAATACATTTCTCAATCTTTCTACAGTGTGTAATTCCGCGGCTCGATATCAAAAGATCACGAACCATTAGTCCCCTTTCAATTTCTTTCCAACTTGATTTTCAAATAAATTCAACGTTCTGTTAGGGGTCGTGTCAGGACTAACTTTAAATCGCAAAACTTATTATACAGGGGGAAGGGAAGATCAGAAATAGTAAAGTAACTTCTCTATGATACTATATTATCTAATAATTATATATAATAATGATAAATTTATAAATTAAATTATGCACTACGTGTGGATAGTGAAAGATCAAACTGCATTAAGGGGAGTTTAATTAAATTGACCGTAAGATCAACATCATCATCATCTTCTTCTTCTTGCTTTTAATATCTCATTCGAAATATTAATATATAAAACGGTTTTACGTTTAGAAAAATATTTCTTTTTTAATAGAAATATAAATGTGCAACGACGTGTTTCCTTACCTTCTCCACCCCCACCCCCTCCTAATCATCTTCATCTTGGTCGTAGGTAATAACAACTTTTACAATCTTCTACTCGTGGTCACCATATAACGGAGTATCATAAACTTAACTCGACCACACGAGTAATTTCATTGGTACCATGTTATATATGTATGTGTGTATTATTTGCGTGTATATTATATTGGTATTAGTAAGAATAATAACTAACCACTACTACGAAATCATCGATCGAATCGTTTTCGTTGGGATTTCAACAATGATGATGATGATGATGATGATGATTGTATTATTTTTCAACTATCATAGAGTATGATCTGTGGTTTTGATATTACATAAAAACCAATATTATTGTTACGTTAAACCGAAGAAAGCTGGTGAAAGTTTTCATTACATTTCTCGACACTGACCCTCTTTTTTACGCGACCGTGAAAAGGAAAACACGAAAGTTTAATACGGGATAGAAATATCCAACTTAATTATAAATAAATATTTATATATATATATATATATAGAAATTACATGTTACTTATATACTTATTACGTTATATTCACTTATGCAATCGTTCCCTATAATAATCTCGAAAGCGATCTTACTATTATTATTCTTTACGTTTAATAAATTCCAACACGCATTTTATATACACTTTAAAACGATTTCTATTAACAACGTTCGATTATTTACATCTCATTTAAAGGTAATATATTTTTTATATATTCATTCGTTAGATAATTCATTTCGTATTATCATCATCATTATTATTATTACATAATATTCGAATCGAGATAATGTTGAAGAGAAAAGAATAACAATTCTACTTTGTTAATGCAAAATAAATTGTAACATTTGTACAAATGTTGACATTAATTATTAACGAAATTTGATAAAAAAGAAAATAACACGTACACCTAAAAACCATTATTTGATTTTATAATAAATTCGATTACGATGAAGTAATTTAACTAAAATATATAATATAATCATTAAGAAAGATTGTTCAGTATTGTAGAATAGAATATACATTTACATAAATGCAAATGACAGACAGATTATTCAACAGTTAAGAGAGATTCTGAATGTCGTAGTGTAGAGAGGACGCATAAAATGAAAACTAAAATATACTAACAGCTCCAGAAATATGGCGACGTTAAATCTATAATTATCCACGTGTATGTACGTATTCGAAAAGGGTTGGAATTTGAATAGGTAGGAAAGCTGATGCTGGTACTATTGCTGATGCTGATGCTGCTGTTGCTGATGTTGCTGTTGCTACTAACATAAAATTGCTTGCTCGTTGCCTAGAGGCATATAAATGCAAAAGGGGCTTAAGTGCAATTACCGATAATCATCGCGGCACCTCGCAGAGTTACGTTGCATTCTTAGAAACGTACGATGTTACCCGTAATTTTGTAGAACGAACCACAAGTAATGCAACAACAACGACAACAATAATGTATAAGAATAACGAGATAAATAATAGCAACGATCAAATCATATTGTTCGAATATGTTGTTTTATATTCCTTTTAACCCTTTCAGTACTGAACACTCTT
>NW_014570051.1:3188-6620 GCF_001313835.1 Polistes canadensis
AATAATCAATACACGACAAAATATTACATTATTTGCATTGATATTGCACTGAAAGGGTTAAATACAATGATACACGTATGAATTCTTTGAAACACGCGAATACGAATCATTCTACACGGGATTTTAATTTCTTTATCCTGACAAAGACCATTTTATATTACATACTTATACATGCACGATAAAAATGCAACCTGATGTTCGTCAAAGTTTTGTAAAAAAAAGCAAATAAAAAACAAGGAAAGAGTTTAAACGATTGATGTTAAAATTCATGTTAAAATACAAGCTAACTAATAGAGAAATAAAAAAAAAAAAGTATTAATGATGAACATTAGCATATAACTCACGTTTTACATACGGATTACGTACTCCTTCCAACCCATTAATTTATCGAGCACGTAGCAAACGAACAAAGGAATCTTCTTCTTATTCTTATTCTTCAGTCATTCCTTCTTTCGATATCCCACGACGTTTCTTCGGCACGATTCTGCGGATTCAAATAGTTTCATCGATGTAGAGAGTTGGAATCAAGCATTAAAAAAAAAAAAAAATAGGATCTCAAACGTTGGTTTAATGTAAACACGGACTACTCACCCTAGAATTCAATCCCTTATTTTTATTCTTATTCTTATTCTGCTTTTGTGAATGTGAACGTGAACGTGATCTTTTTTATTTGACTTATTTTTCGATTATTTCTTCTTCTTCTTATTCTTATTCTTCTTCATCTTATCTTGTTCATTCCTCGTCTGGCGACTTCCACCCTCCTCCTCCACCTTCTCTCCCTCTTAGTATACATCCTCGTCACGAGACTGGCCGTTGAGGTAGATCGTGTCCTTGAGCGGTACATCCAGTTCCTCCTGGATGGTACTTTTTTATTTTCTTTTTTTAAATCTTCTTCTTCTTCCTCTTCTTCTTCTTCTTCATTTCTCCTTTTCCTCCACTTCTCCTCTTGCCGTTAACTTTGCCTGTCTCCTCTCACCCTCCTCCTCCTCACCCTTCGTCTCTCATCTTATTCCTCTCTATTCCTGGCCACTGCATTTGCATCAACCAACAAGAAGTAAAAGGGGAGAGTAAAAGAAGAAGAAGAAAACTTTTTTCTTTCGATGAGTGCACGAGAAGAGTTTGCTGTTGCTGTTGCATTCTGTCTTCCTAATAAAATAGAAATAAAAGGAATGAGAATTAAGATTCGTTTAAAAGGAGTCAGGAAAAAAATTGCAAACACTGAAAAGGAAGTAGTAACTACTTCGTATAATAATATAAAATGCAACAATGAATAGACAAAATGTTCTGTAAGATAATTTTACTCAGTGTTACGGCTATAACGTAATATTATCCATGCGCTTGCATTAAGTGCATTCCCTCTTATGGTGAATTAACAACGACTTCCGAGTTACACCTTTGATCTTAACGAATGTAAACACACTTCCAACCATTCATCCACTACTTTAAAATCATATAACAGTTATTTATTTTAATTTACATTACTCTTTTAATAATTAACAATATTTTAAATTATTATTATTATTATCTCACGTTATAATATATCTAACATTTATATATATATATACGAAATCGAAATTATAATAAGAAGGAAATCAAATTAAATGTGCATTTCAAAATCGTTGTAATTAATTTAATTCGAACGAATTGATTAAAGATAATTTATCCACCCCTCCACCCTTGTTAGATTTATATATTTCACGTATTATATTAATTATTATTATTATTATTATTTCACGTAATATATCTTTACCGTATATTCGTTCACTATGACGTATAAACACTGAGTCATAGTATAGCCCGCTAACATAAGCCATAAATTTTGATTTTCTCTATAAAAAAGAAAAAAAAATAAAAGCAGGAAACACTCTCGCTGTTTTTATATTTACATAGATATATTTAAATATTCACGTTACATACAATCATTACCATTTCATTTTGAATGTTTTCATTACAAAGTTTATATTATCTCGAAGCTTATCGTAGTTATTACTTTTTTATTACTCGCGTTTGAGAAAGAAAAAAGAAACTAACAAAATGTAAATGAAATAAACGCGTAGAAATAATAAAATAGGAAATATTCCAATTACATAAAATGCAATAGTCAAGCTAATCTAACGGAAAGGACTCATGTTAATCCGTTGATCTTGTACAAAATAAATATGAGATAAAAGAAGAAGAAAAAAATAAATTAGATTACGGTCTCTTACGGTCCTTTTCTATCTCTAATATAAGATGATATCGAGTGTAACACGTTTAAATACTACCACACGATAAACGAGAGATTGCACATCGAGTTAACTGTAAATGAAAGGACTTCTTCTATCAACTGTTACCACTTCGTGAAACATTTTTTCCCTTTTTTTCTTTCTATTTTTTCTTTTTCTTTTCGTTTTACTATATTTTGAACGAGTAGTCGTATCATTAGAATACCAAATAACGGTGAATATCTTCACAGGTTGTTACGCTGAACGATTTACGTTTGTTATTTACTATAAATGTTAACGTCATAGCCAGAAATCCGCCATATTGCTAGTAATTCCTAACTTCTTTGAAAAGTTTCGGTAAATATTTTGTTTACTAAAAGTGAATAGATTTTAATGAAACTTATATTAAATTAAAGTACACTCTTTTGTCTACGCGTTGAATACAATATCGAGTTATAAATTTAGCATATAAAGTTCAGAAAATGTTAGAGAATGCAATGCTGTATATTGTGCATCTTTGCAATTTTTTTGATAAGTTTCGGTAAATATTTTTTATACTAAAAGTGAATAGATTTTAATGAAACTTATATTAAATTAAAATGCACACTTTTGGCTACGCGTAGATTATCTTTTCGAGTTATAAATCAATTTGCAAAGGTTCAAAAAATGTCAGAGTCTTCTGTTTCCTACTTCATCGGAATTGTATTGATGAGAATGCCGAGAAATTACTAACAATGACTGATTTCCGGCTTCGACGGTAACATAAATATTGTAAATGCATAACGAGATGCATTTCGCTTATCAAGATTAATATATATTTAAAAAAACAAAAAAGAAAAAAAAAAATTGGCACCTATGGGAACGAAAAGAAGTAACAAAAAAATG
The DNA here is from genome assembly GCF_001313835.1 of Polistes canadensis. Taxonomy (NCBI): domain Eukaryota; kingdom Metazoa; phylum Arthropoda; class Insecta; order Hymenoptera; family Vespidae; genus Polistes; species Polistes canadensis. The sequence continues at coordinate 6,278 of NW_014570051.1, forward strand.
ATTCATTCCAGCAAACTTCTTGTCACCTGTTAGAAAGGAATCGATTTGACGATTCACAACGCTCCTGTTACACGGAATTTGTAACGCTTCAACAACTTGAACGGTTATCATTCGCCAAAGAAACGAACATTTCGCTTCGGTAAATTCCATTGCATTAGCATTCATACATTCATGTCAGTATACACATATGTATGGTAGTTATATATATATATATATGCATGATGCATACCATATATAATATACAATATAATTTTTACAATAACATATATATGTGCTTATGTTAATATACATATATGTATGTTAATTATGTGTATATATATTTAGATATATATATGTATATAAT
>NW_014570051.1:7510-12353 GCF_001313835.1 Polistes canadensis
AATATGAATTCAAGTATGTAATTCTACCTTAGGTCAGTATTATTTTATAGTTTTTCTGATTGCACATTTTAATAATATATAACATATATATATTTTTATTATAATATTTAATAGAATTAAAAAACATTAGAAGATATACTTCTTTGGAGTAACAAAAGAAAGAAAAGTACTCACAAATATTATAATACAGCAATAGGATTCAGTTTCCAATTAAAATCCGGATAATAAAGAATGATCTGTAATATAAATTGAAGAGATTTATATATAAAATTATTAGATTTTTAACACACAAGTTATATTGAATTAATAAATATATACTTTAACAAAGATACTTACACAAGAAAAATTAACCTCAAATACTAAAAAAACCTTATTAAAATTTTTTAAGTTCTTGTATTAAAGTTTTTTACACAAGTTTTGTCACAGATCAATTTTTCACTGCACAACGTGATTAACAATTAATTAATAATAATACATATATATCTGTATATATAAAAATAATTATTAACAATTAATAAAATATATATAAAAACTATATATAACACATACTATGTTCCTTAACAACAGACTGATTCGCGCATGCGCATTATGTTTCTATCACGTTCCCTCTCGGGGTCTCCTACGTATGCGCGCGCAGCTCTCAATTTTATCCTCTAATAAACGCGCGAAAAGAAATATAAATTCAAAAAGAAAATAGAAAAGAACATATTATATTATAATATATTCAGAGATAGATATGTAGATATGTATATATATATAGAAATAAAAACTAACATGACGTAACTTTTCTTTTTTCTTTCATTTCCGCTATATTTCATTATTTTATCATTATCCTTGACTTTTATCCATTTTATTATCTCGCATTTAAAATAACACCTAAGTTATTTTCCAACGTTATATTTACACATGTGCATAAGTCTACAAATACGTTTTGTTGGAATAACATGCTTTATGAATAAACGATGAGATAATTAAAAGCTCGAAGAAGAAGTAGAAGAAGAAGAAGAAGAAGAAGATCGTTATTCGATAAATATTTTTCACGAAATAAAACGAAAAATGTATATAATTGGAAAATTTATGATCGCAATAACTCTATTCGTGACCGATGTAATTTGAACATCATTTTTTTTGTTCTTACCTTCTATCTCTCTCATTCTCGGATATCTTATCTGTGAGATTTTATAGTTTTCCGTCGCACGCGAGTCTTACGTTCCGTTTGTTCTCTTCCTTTCCTTTTACGAACTACCGAACAAAACTGCCACTTTGTCGAACTACCTAGCAACTTCCGTGCATTATCCGGTGCTTGATCTTACCGAGTATAAAGTTATAGTACCGAGATTCGAGGTAGAGAATTTCTCTCTTCTCGGTGACGATTACGATTATCAGGATGATGATGACGATCAAAAAGAAAGAGAGGATGAAAAAGAAAAAGAAAAAAAAGCAAGAAGAATAAGAAGAAGAAGAAATAGAACGGCGGATGAAGTTGTTTTCTCTTGCGAAACTTAACGAATCCTTATCGTCGACGTCATCATCATCATCATCATCATTATCATCATCGCCACTATTGAGAAGGCCTTAATCATCGTAAAAAAAAAAAAAAGGGTTGAATTATCCTTCGCACGCTCGCTGCGAAGAAAAGATATTGTTGCTTCTTCTTCTTCTTCTTCCTCTTCTAAAATAGCAAGTTCTTCGAATAGACGTTTAGCAAAAGGCAATAGGTCTCTCTGTTGGTTGGTTGGTTGGCAGCACGTCTTGCGAGTTCGCCCTTTAATCCAAGCTAATAACACAGAGGAAGACGAGACGTTGTCGGTAAGAAAACGAACTCGAAGGATATACCAAGTGGGATTATAATTCTTGTACCGGCGTGGGTATATTGCGAGAAAGGGAAGTCAAGGGCTTGGTGAGGTCGTTGTACCATAAAACACATAAGAATCGAGAAAGAAAAAAAACAAGATAGATAAAGAGAAATAAAGAGAGAGAGAGAGAGAGAAAGATACTACGAACATAATCATATTTCTTAGTTTACCTCCCCCGTTTCTCAACGACTACACTTCCCGGTTTAAAACTCGACTCTTCTTCTTCTTACATCGTAGATCGTTCTCGAATGTTAACGATCCAACCTGCTAATTACTGTTATAGATTTATCGATATCGTTTGAACACTGATCGATCGATACTAAACTTAGATCGTTATCAATTGAGAACGAAGAAAAATATAGTATGCCTTCAAGTATGTCAATCTTCTTCTTCTTCTTCTTCTTAGATTCTATTTTCTCACGGTATGTTTACTCGGGCAACTTCCTCTTGTAAATTCCAACGGTGATCTAGTGATTTATAGGATCGACCAAACGAGCTGGAAAAATGATCCACTAGGTGGTAGTAGTTGGTTGGTTGGCTGGTTGGTTGGTTGATGGTTGCTGACCAACGAGTGCCCTCAAAGGAAAGAGAGATCCAAGATGTGAATATATATATATATATATACTTTTCTATGTATATAGAAGAGTACGCCTTTCCAACAGGAAGCTCCAGACCGATTTACGTTCCTTCATTGTTTATGAATCCCTCGGTTTAAACGAGAACCACCTGGCCACGTTTGCCTTTCTCTTCTTCTTCTTAGTTTTCTTCTTTTACTTCTTCTTCTGTTCGTCGTCTAAGCAACGAGAGGAACGTTCGTTCCTTGTCTCGTTCCCTAGATCTCATTATTTATGAATCCGCACAAACCGAGAGTGCTACCGTCTAACGCCATGATCGAGTTCATCGAGTTCATCGGGGTTCCCCTTGACCTGAGTATCTGAGTAAATAAACTCACAACCTTATATATATATATATATAGAATAATATATATAAAATCTTCCTAAATAAAATTCTCTTCCTACTTTTTAATATTTTTTTCTTACATAACACAAAAATTTTTCAATCTAATATTAATACAATATCAAATCTAATTCGAATGGAAAAGAAAATATAGAAATAAAGTACCCAGTGAGGGGGAGTAGAAAATAAAAATAAAAAAATAAAAGAAATTAAGAAAAAAAAGTCCCTATTTTCTTTCTTCTCTCATCGAAACGATTCACGATTCAACGATATTTCCTTTATCGATCTTCAGTTATAGACTAGGCTATTGGACAAGACGATTTCTCAAGAAACCCTGAACGTTTCTTGGTTGGTTGGTCATAGGAAGTTAACTTATTTCATAGCCCTTTTTCCCTATCTTCGAGTACCTAAGGATGTTCACGTTGACTATATTTATGCGTGCGCGTGTTTTAAACATAAGAAACTTCGAGATAAATAGTAAGTATTTATCTTCTTCTATTTATTCTTCTTATTTTTATTCACCAACAACCCGCGCATGTTCAATTCAACCCCCCCCCACGCAAAATTCCACCCACAAACAAACCGATCCATTACGATAAACCCTAACACGTTGGTTATCCTGATTAGAATCAGACGTTTATTTGAGAAATAATCTAAGGAAACTATCCAAACCCCCTACTCACCCTTCTAACCATCACATTACCGGTTAATACTCTATGGAAAATCGTGCGAACGTGATACAAAGCCAATTAATGACACTAACGATCATTAAGTTAAGGATCATTTTCGTTATCCTTTCTCTTCCCTCTTTTATTTTTTCTTTTTATTTTTATTTCAACAACGCAACTAATTAAAATAAATACCCTATAGTGATTGTATAATATATAAAGAGTACGAAGTGATTTTCTCAAAGAGGAAAACACAAGTTTTCCATAAAATTGAAATTAGTTACGGAAGGAAATCATCGAAGTATAAAATCACGATCGCATATTCCCCCTCACCCCAGCCACCTCCTCCTCCTCCTCATCCTCCTCATCCTCCTTCTTCTAACCAATGGACTTTAGATGATCATTCTTGTCCCTAAAGGGATTTCCAATAACTAACAGAATACTATATATCTACTAGGATACGATTCTCTTTAGTTTAAACATGTTGGATGGAATATAAAGCACGTTACCATCTTAGGAACATACCATTCGAAAAGGGAAACCATTAATCTGGTTACCCATGACGTTAGAGGGAGCATAAATCTGCATGTTCCAGTAGCTGGCCCAAGTTAAGAAGAATAAGAATAAGAAGAAGAAGAAGAAGTATACAGTATCCCTGTAACTTGGCTCAACAACAACATGATCACGATCAGGATCATATACTAACTGTATTTATCTCGATCAATGGCAATAGCCGTAAGGAAAATGACCCAACTCTTATGGGAAGATGGCCTTGAAAAGGGTGTGATACCGGAAGAAAATTATAGATACTATTTTTAAATATTTTTTCTTTTTTTTTTTTTAATCAACCAACCAATCAACCTAATTGCTTCTTGCTGAAGAATACTAATTTTGATATGCATCAAAGAAATTGGTAATAATATTTATGATCGAATCTTGCAGTTCATTAAGCACACCCTGTGAAGGTTTAGTTTAGATCTTGAATTATGTTAGGATTCTCGTGTTCAACGGGTCTAAGTAAAGTATCGTTTTACGGCGTTACATGGGTTTCCCCGTAAACGGATAAACGCTTCGAAGATTTTACGATCTATCGTCATGTAGATCAGTCAAAAAAAATAAAGATAACTCTTCCATTTTTTCAGATAATAATTTTTAATTTATTTTATTTATAACAGTATTATATTTTTATATTATCTTTATATATCTTTCAATATTTATTCTGGTTATGTATCAATGGGTAATTTTCGTCAATGTTTGAATAAACAAATAAACAAATAAACTAATTATTATATCAGAGTTGCAATAATATAATTATGTATATATTATGGGATTATTATATGAAATATAAATAATATTATAATC
>NW_014570051.1:12748-14602 GCF_001313835.1 Polistes canadensis
TATCAGAGTTGCAATAATATAATTATGTATATATTATGGGATTATTATATGAAATATAAATAATATTATAATCATTCAATATGAAAATATACATTAGAAGATAGTTGCAGTTGCAGTTGCAGTTAAAAAGTTTAAAAAATATATAATAAAAAAAAATGCAGTTGCAGTTGCAATTGCATGTGCAATTGCATGTACATGTGCAGTTGCAGTTGCATGTGCATGTGCAGTACATATATATATATATGTGGTTATATTAATTGTATCAATTTTTAATAATAATTTCTGGACTCAAAAAGAAAAAAATAATAAATAAACGTATCAATTTCGAGAAGAAATATATATATCTGTTGTTATCTTTTTAATCTCACAATTATTAATTACGATAAAATCAAATTGAATAAAATAACGAGAAGTGATTTAATTTTAATTTTAATTTTAACTTTTAACGTAACGTAACGTAACGTAAAGTAACGTAACGTAACGTAACGTAACGAAAATGATGATCTTTCACGGGAATGCTTCCAAGAGAGTTTACTGAGAAGAAAAACATCTCGTGTTGAACTCGTCTACCAGGTTTCCTATCAACGTAGACCGGTTGTGACGTAAAGGTCAGCAAACGGCTACCGTAAATAGTGCAACATTAAAGTTTGCACTCTTGTTATCTTGTACTAGTCTCGTTCTTTCTATCCACTTCTTCTTCTTCTTCTTCCTCCTCTTCCTCTTCTTCTTCTTCTTTTTCAATCGTTAAATAAAATTATCAAATTCATTAGGAAGATTATAAAAAAATTTACCTGACTCGAAATTACTTCAATAAAAATCCAAAATATTTTCAAATCTCGTAAGTAGTATAATACAATTATCAATAATTGTCATCGTTACATGATATATTTAAGGGATGATAAATTTATGTACCAACACTACATCGTAGGAAAAAGAAGGGGGGATGGATTATTTGTTTCAATTCGTCATTATTATTTAAAACAAAAACAAAATAATGATTTGAAAATAAAAACAGTATACTCTTAAGGGATTTTATAAAATATTATTATCATTCAACACATAATTTAACTTGTGGTTATTTCATTAATTTCATTTTTATAACAAAATAATAATAATAATATCGAATAATTAATTAAAACGATAAACACAAAAATATTTGAACTCTCATTCTTTGATATCCTAAATAATATCATTTGAAAGTGTCCATTAAGAATAAAATCTTATACTAAATATTACGAATAACAAAATTTATATATTTTTCTATTTATATAAAAAAAATAGAAAGTAAGAAAGAAAGAGAGAGAGATAGAGATAGAGAAAGAAAAAAAATAAGAAAAGTAAGAGCATTAATCTTCGTAACAGTGCATCAACCCGCCCGGCTCGTGAACCTAAGCACATTCCTCATTGTTAGCGTTGACTTTGCCACGGTGGTGGAGGTCATGGCAAAGAAAATAAGAAGAAGAAGAAGAAGAAAGGGAAGAAGAAGGGGAAGGTATGAACCTTTGACCTGGGAACCAGCCACGACAAAGCTCACTATCTCTCTCTCTCTCTTTCTTTTTCGCATAAGCGTCGTCTAACTACAATCTCGAATGCAACAACCTGACGAAGGATTCGTGCCGATCCTTCCAATTTCTTTTTTACTCAACAACAACAACAACAACCAACCAACAAAAAAAAAACCCTTTCATTAACGAATCGAAGAAAGACACCCCCGATTGCTTAATGTCCCATTTAAGGGGTTACATGGGTTTACACCGGGAAAAAATAGCATATTTTCAACAATTTTTTTTTCTATATAAAAAATGAAATTCTTATTCAAACTTTTTATAGTATTTAAGATACATATTTAAAGAA
>NW_014570051.1:15012-17160 GCF_001313835.1 Polistes canadensis
TTAAATAGTTTTCGAGAAATCTTGACAACCGACTTTAGAAAAAGCGTTTTGAGAAAAACGCGTTTAAAGATTTGAGTGGTGGTATAAGAGCCATTAAAGAGTGCAACTTCCCAGGGCTCTATCTTTAAAACTACTACTCCTATCGACTTCAAAATTGAATACAATATTCTAGATGAGTTATAGAATTCAAAAAAAAAATAAAAAAAAAATAAATTTTTTTGAAAGTCCCAAACCCATGTAACCCCTTAACGAGCTTACTATAATATTATATACTATAAGAATTTAACAGAAGGAAGTATATTATATACCTTATATAAGAATATTATACTTGAAAGATAAGCTGGAAAACTATGAGAAAACGAGCATGATGATGGTTAAAGAGTACTCGTTGTTGTTGTTCTTCTTCTTCTTATTCTTGTTGTTCATGGGGGATAGCCTTAGGTGGAACGAACAAATCCAGGAAGCGAATCGTAAATGAACCGAAGGACGTATTTTCTTTCTCTCTCTCTCTCTCTCGCACAAGTTTACTGCTTATCCTTGCTTCAAATTGCCAAGTTAAACCTTACCTTACCTTCTTCTTCTTCTTCTTCTTCTTCTACTGTAATCGTAAAGTACTTTGGTACTTTAGCCAAAGGAAATAGAAAAATAAAATAAGAGTGAAAGAGAGTAAGAGAGAGAGAGAGAGAGAGAAAAAGATAAAAATAAATGAGATAAGGAGGACTACTACTACTACTACTACTACTACCATTTGAAAAGTGAGCTTATCTTAATCTCAACTTCCACTTCGATAAGTACGAATTCTCACTTGGACGATATAGTGATGATGATGATGATGATGATGATGATGATGATCGCTTAATCTGTCGCATTGCAAAAGTAACAACCAGGAAAACGAAAACTATCTGGATAGATAGATAGATATAGATTATCGAGATAGATGAGAAAAAAATAACGGGAGAGTGGGGTACAGTAAGACAGAAGATAAAAGAAGAAGAAAGAAAAAAAAAGAAAATGTTTCCCATCCAGATATGCCAGTTACGGTGGTTTAATCGAGTTGAAGATGAGGTAAGTATCCCCAAAGAAATGCAACTGGAGGATATAAAAAAAAAAAAGAAACAAAAACAAAAAAGAAGAGGAAAGAAATGCAACGTTCGGAGATGATAAGCGGACGGTACTTTCTCAAGGACAAATAAAAATGATAGTTAAGAAGAAATAATCCAGGAAGTTATGGAGTATTAGAACTAGAGGAGTCAGTAATAAAACACGAACAAACTGAGCAACAAAAAAAAAAGGGAAGTCCTCCGATAGGTGGGGGACAGGAGGGGGGGCAACTATTTTCCACGTGTTACCAACTGCCACGTACACGCATACACACACACGTATAAGAGAATTATTTCTTCGACGTTGAAGGAACACATCCAATGAGATATTTTCTAGTCTCTTAGATTACTGAGAGACACTGTATTTAAAGAATTTTTATAAAACCAAAGCAACCGTTCTCAACGTACGCCGATGAAGCATAAACCCCATATACTCTTGCCACTTCAAGTCAACCAAGTGTTGGGGACCTGGAGTGAACCGGCTTCCGATGATTAATACAGGATCGTATCTGCTTCTCGAAGTACCCCTCCCCCTTTACTTTACTCTACTCTACTCTACTCTACTCTTTATCGAACCTGTCTATTACTTCCTCTCTTTATTTTTTTTTAACATTGATATATCAATCTTCTTGATGTGACGTCATATTTAGTTGAAATTATTTCCGCTTTTTTAGATTAATCTAAGTGAAAATCATATCGATAATTTTTATCGTTAACTATACAATTTTGTATTATTATTATTTTATTATTATCTATTAATTATCGTCTACACATATTATCCGTAATTATTATCTTTATTTTTATCTGACATCTTTTATAAATTCTTTATTTAATAAAGGGGGAGTGGAGGGGTTTATTATATTGTAATATACAATATAAATTGATTAAAACTAATGTTTAAATTAATTATTTGTCTCGTCTACAAAAATAAAATTAGTAATAAATATGTATCGTAGGGAAATTGGACATTAAAAAAAACTAGAACTTAGTTTTATTCAATTAATCAATTAATCAATTAATCAAAACTAAGTTCTAGTTCTTTTTAATG
>NW_014570051.1:19311-21570 GCF_001313835.1 Polistes canadensis
CAACACATTCGTTCATTAATTTATATTCTATATATTTATTTGTATAGAGAAAAAAAAAATGTCTACAATGATTTTTACGTAAATGATTTTCTTTCGAAATATAAATCATTACTTTGAATTATTCATTCGTAGAATTAAAATCTAAAGGGGACACAAATTTCTTAAGATTGAGAAAACTTGACGAAGAAAATATTCTGATTCGAGATCGCGAGACAAATACTTAAATAAAGCAAATTAATAAAAGGAACAGAAAAAGAAAAAGAAATGAAAAGAAATGAAAAGGAAATATTGTAATAAATAACGTTAAACCAAAATTAGTATAGACGTACGATAAAAACTCCTGCTGGTACTTTGAACCAAAATTTGGTCTATGAAAAAGATACAATACAAAAAAAAAGAAAAGAAAAGAAGATAGAAAATAAATTCGTGAATGGATAGGAATGACGCATATTTGGAAGCCCTAAGAAAAATCCCTAATAGCAGGTCCAACGAATCCGACTGTTCAATGAAATTTCGAAGGCACAAGGGACCTTGTAAAATATTTTTCTTCGTCATTTTACAAATAGAAACAGTAAAGAGAAAAAAAGGAAAAAGGGACGGGAAGGGAAAGCTGAGTCCTTAAAATAGTCGAGTCACGTTCTAAAGGACGATCGAGGAAACTTTTAGGAAGTTTCCTTTTGTAGCTTTTATATTACGAATTCCTTTATATATTGAAAAACCTTTATGGTGGTATCTTTTCTTATTTATTCTAACTGAGACTAATCGTTTAAAAACATCGAATTAATATCGAATTATCTTACTTTACGATCGATTGAATTTTTCCACGAATAAAAATATATACATATAAATTAATATTTCAATATTATATATAAATAAATATATTATATATCTTGCAAGAGAGAAAGAGAGACAAAACATGTTTAAAATCTAAAATATAATATTATATATAAAATAATACACCATATATGAAATATTTTATTAATATATAAATGGAAAAAGTAAAATTCGAAAAGAAACACTAATTTAAATAATTAAATATAAATTTTAAGTATTTCAAAAATATAAAAAAAAATCTTGAATTTTTCCACGAATAAAAATATATATATATAAAAATAAATTAATATTTTAATATTATATATAAAATAATACACCATATATGAAATATTTTATTAATATATAAATGGAAAAAGTAAAATTCGAAAAGAAACACTAATTTAAACAATTTTAAATAAATTTTAAGTATTTCAAAAATATAAAAAAAAATCGTTAAAAATTGATTTTTAATCTCGATATTCTATACGCCAATCAAATCCAAACGTACAATAATCGAGTATTCCGAATTTCTTTCTCATCTTTCTTACGTGCGATTTGTCATGCACGAATATTACGGATTTTTAATAAGACACGGTGAATCATCGTCATCCGTGAAGATGAGTGTCTCGTATCGGTTCGTTGGCACCGAGTTACAATTTCAAGAAGCGCCGGTTTTCGCGACAAGCACATCTTCTTCTCTTGGAAGGAAAAAGAAAAAAGAAAAAAGAAAAAAAAATTGGAACGGTTGACCATTAACATTATCTCTCTCTCTCTCTCTCTTTCTCTCTTTCCGTCTGTTTGAATTCGCGTGCCAAAAAATCGTAAAGGTAAGTAACGTGCGTCACAGTAAGTTAACATGATCACCACACACACCAGTTGCCAAGTCACATGTGTGTTACTTTTCAATTCGTTATTTCAAAACACGACTGACTTAAATTTTCTGGTCTGGCAAGAAAGTTTTTTTTAAATCGCATGATCAATGAACCAAGAGAGATACTTTGTTTCTTTTTTTATCTCTATTTTATTTTCTATCTTCTTCCGAACAATTTTTCTCACTTTTATCCTCTACTTCCTTCATCGTCAACAGCTTAAAACATAACTGTTCCATGAAAGTTGATATTTCTTTCACACGATCTTTCGTGTTCCCTGTTCAGTCCCCCCCACAAACACCAACCAACCAACCGGCCCTGTCGTCGTTAAGAAATGATCGTAAACCTTGAAGAGGATTTCTAAAAGTTCTAAGCATCCTGCTGATAATCCTAGAAATAATCGTTCAACCGAGACTTCCTACAACAACAACGACTGCAACGACAGAATTTTAAGTTTATAATCATAAAAGAATGAATTTTTTTTTCTACTTGAATGAAATGATTCTTTTTAACTTTTTTAAAATTTTTTTGTTATGATATACATATATATATAATTATTAATACTAATATATATAAT
>NW_014570051.1:22327-40436 GCF_001313835.1 Polistes canadensis
AATTAACATATATAACATATTTATATATAATATAATTAATAATAATATATATAATATACTACTATACTGATATTACTATATTTGAAAAAATAATTTAAATAAGAATAAAATATAATATTTAACACGAAAATATTTTGTTTGTTTGAATAATTATAGAAAACGTATGCCTAAGACCATGGTCTTTCGAACGTATCCCAAATAAAATGATTCGTGGATTGGACAATGCATTAATTTATACATCGACGAAGGAAGCTTGCCTTGCTGCATGTTTGAATGAACACAGATTTACATGTAGATCACTCGAATACAATTACGTAACACTTCAATGTCATCTGAGTGATTCCGATCGACGAACAACCGGACAATACGTTCAATTCGTTGACGCACAAGGGGTTGATTATTTCGAAAATCTTTGTTTAAAAGGAAAAGAAGCGTGCAAGTCTCAAAGGATCTTTCAAATACCAAGAATCGGTGTTGCCGATGATAAAGTTGCACAATATGCTGGCCTTCATTATTACACCGATAAAGAATTGCAAGTTCAAAGTGAATCGGCATGCAGATTGGCATGCGAAATCGAAAATGAATTCCTGTGCAGATCGTTCCTTTATCGTGGTGCACCCCAAGGATCTGCTTACAATTGTCATCTGTTTCATTTGGATCATTGGACCCTTCCTGACGGACCTTCGACTTATCTCAACGCTGAAAGACCATTGATCGATAACGGCGAACGCGTTGGAACATATTTTGAAAACTTTTGCGAAAGTAAGCAACCAATCTCACATTTTGGGTTGAATCATATTCTATTATAAATAAATTAATTAACAAAAAGAAAAGAAAAAGTTAACAGTTAATTGAATTTATTCAGAAGGTACTGGGCCCTTGGCTGATCCGCTTCCGGTTGTTTTCGAAACTACCGAAGATCCTACGGTTAATAATCTGACAAGGAACGATATTAATTGCGATAAAACTGGCACCTGTTACGATGGTAAAATTTTAATACGATTTTTCACACATACACACATACATAATCCCAATGAATATTATATTAAACTTTAATATCTTTGATATATTAATCATTTTTCACATTGAACAGTATCCGTCGATTGCAAGGACACGCGTATTGCAGTTCAAGTTCGTACAAATAAACCGTTCAATGGTAGAATTTATGCACTCGGACGTTCCGAAACTTGCAACATCGATGTTATCAATAGTGATTTATTCAGACTCGACTTGACAATGAGCGGACAGGATTGCAATACTCAAAGCGTGGTAAGTGTTTTTCGTAATCATCATTGATAAAAATTGAAATAAATAAAAATACAAGTGAAAATAAATATAAAATGTTTGTTTAAAATTCACGAAAACATTTGGCTTCGTGTATCAAACATTTTCCTCAAACTTTCTGTTCATGATGGCAGCGTGACGGTTTTCAGACTGGCATCTATTCGAACACAGTGGTACTCCAACATCATTCGGTGGTCATGACAAAGGCTGATAAAATCTACAAGGTTAAATGCACTTACGATATGTCATCAAAGAATATTACATTCGGGATGATGCCTATCAGAGATCCGGAAATGATTAGTATTACTAGCGCACCCGAAGCACCACCACCAAGGATACGAATTCTCGATAGCAGATCCCGTGAAGTTGAAACTGTTAGAATCGGAGATAAATTGACGTTTAGGATTGAAATACCCGAAGACAGTAAGTTTATAATATGTGAAAATGCAATTGGAATAATGTATTAATGTTAATTTGATTTTCAATTAACTTGACACTTGTATTTTAATTATAGCACCGTACGGAATCTTTGCTCGCAGCTGCGTTGCTATGGCCAAAGACTCTAAAAGTACATTCCAAATAATCGACGACGAAGGGTTTGTATTATTTTTCCTATTTGAGAATAAAAATTTGATCAAGAATTTTTGTATCTAACCCCATAAGGTATATTGTAATTTTAGATGTCCAGTTGATCCCTCGATATTCCCAAGTTTCACGCCAGACGGTAACGCACTTCAATCTGTTTACGAAGCCTTCAGGTTTACGGAATCTTATGGTGTCATTTTCCAATGTAACGTCAAGTATTGTCTCGGACCATGTGAACCGGTAATACTAATTTTATTCGTACAATTATTTTTCTTACTTTAAACCTTTTTTTTCAGTATGCTATAAACGCATATGCACGCTTATCAATTTTTATCGATCTTCCTTTAGGTTAAACAAAATTAAAAAAAACAATTATTTAAACAAATTGATCAAAATTTCGAATTGTTTGACAGGCTGTTTGCGAATGGGGACGCGAATCCGTTGAATCATGGGGTAAAAGACGTCGAAGGAACGTCATGAATACTACGGAAGAAAAAGCTGAGGACATGACACTGTCTCAAGAAATTTTGGTCTTAGATTTTGGCGATGAAAAACAATCGGACTTTCTCAAAAGTGACGCTAGCATAGACTTCAACGAAGCAGGTACAATTATTTTACAAATAAAATCTATTTAATTAGAAGTTTGATATGGAATAATATATTCGATCATTATTATTATTATTATTATTTAATTTGGTTTGTTTCTCTTTGTCAAAGATAAAACCGTGACCATCGTAGAACCATGCCCAACAAAAACATCGGTACTAGCATTGGGTGTGACGTGTGCTTTACTGGTTCTCATCTACATATCCACAATTTTCTGCTACTACATGAAAAAATGGTTGTCACCGAGGAAAATGATGCCTTGAGAAGATTACATTCAATCTTTAGCAAACGAACAAAAGGCAAATGATTTAATAGAGGAAACGTTTTTATACGATATAAGCGCATATACACATACACACACACACATAAAAGTACATTTTACCTGCGGCAATAATATCATCGCATACGTGAGAAATATCATGATGCAAATTAAGCAATAAATGTTCGCGAGAAAACAAAAAACAAGAAAAAAAAAGAAAAAAAAAGAAGAAGAAGAAACGTCGAACCTAATCGTTCCATCTTAAAAGTACCTAACCTATAAATCATTTTATTTTTCCATTAACGTACGATTTTCTAATACCTTTTCGCAAAATATTCCATACAAAAATATGTCATACAAAGATCGTAACGTTAATTCGTGATCTATTCGTCAATTAATTAACAAAGAAACATTAATTTTAGAATAATTTTGATGTAATACGTTGTTAAAAAACCACCGCCATTTTTATTGTACGGCAGAGACACGTAACGGGAATATTGTGAAACATTTTAATGATCTTTCGATATCATTTCTAATTTAACAATTTATCTTATCACATTTTAACACAATCACGCGTTTATACTTAAACATTTATATTTATTTATATATTTACAAATGAATTTTTGTCTAACAACGAACGATTAGGTTCAATATGATTCACAAATAAGTTTAGGTACTACTTATTTAAGAAGATCTTTTAAACAGAACGTTAACTATCTCATAATTTTCTCTCTCTCTCTCTTACTTTCTTTATATATGTATCTATCTATCTATCTATCTATCTATCTATCTATCTATCTTTCGTGGCTACTTCTGATCGGGTTGCAAGAAGATAATCGTCTCGATCGTATTCGATCGAAATAAATTCGCTTAAGTATGCGCGCGTGTTTTCTTTTCTGTTTCTTTTTTTTTTTAATGAGATTCTACACGAGACGAATAACGATCGAATGTTTATTTTTTTAAATAATTTTTTGTCCACGAACTTTTGTCGGCTTATAACCCGTATCAAGACTAGCGATATTTAAAGGTTCACGCTTCACTAACGTTTCTAACGAATATAGATAGAATTTAAGTTAGGGATTAAGAAATGGTATGCGAGCATATAGGAGAGAAACAATAATAATAATAATTACAAACNATAGGAGAGAAACAATAATAATAATAATTACAAAAAAAAAAAAGCAAAAAAAACAAGAATAAGAAAGAAAGAAAGAAAGTAAGAGAGAATGCTATATTATACGTGATCGATATATTTTCGATCACAAACGTTTGTTCGTGCGTTAGCAAACAGAACTTAACGATTATAATAATAATAATAATGATAATAATTATAATTATAATAATATCGTAAGTTCTTATATATAGAGTCTAAAGAAATACTCTTCGTAATAAAAACAAGTTTCATAGTATTTTTTTTTTTTGGTGGTGCGCATGGAAATTGCATTCCATTAATCGTATTATAAGGTTTTTATAGTAACAAAGATAACGTAAAACGTATCAATTTAATTAATTAACGAAATCTTACCAGTCTATTCACGATCATGCGAATTCCCGAAGATAATTATATACGTATATAATGTTATATTATAACGTAAAGATGATTCTTCGATTGTTTCGTTATGATTATTTTATTTTTTTTTTTTTTTTTTTTTAAAATATAAATTAATTCAATCATATCGAATTGAAATGATTATCGTATGCTTGTGAATCGACTGAAGTGCAGCAAGACTTCCGGTTAAGGTGCTTACTCTTAAGAGTTAGATTGATAGCTCTGTGTTTTAGTTGCCCGTATAAAAAAAACAAATGACAATATTTTTTCCAAACAATTGAATCACAATTGAATGGTTACCCTTTAATGACAAAATTGTTCTTATTTATTTTTAATATCGAAACCTACGATATTTTATCTATTTTTTTTATTTAACAATTAGTGTAGCATATAAAACGAATTTTTAATAATTTAACAAAGAAAATAAAAAAAAAATATGACAAAAGGGCTATTATTATTCGAGAGCTATTAAAAAATACAAAATGTATATATTACGATCTATTGTATTAAGCATTTCAGAGAACAAGACACATACTTATCATATATCATATGTATTTGTGTACTCTATTTATAAATATAAATATATTAATACACATATATATACATATATATAAATATGTATATATATATGTGTATATACAAGAGACGAATAAGTGTGAAATGTTATTTTTTTTGTTTTATTTGAATATTAATTTAACGGGAGGATCAATGTCGTCAAGAATTTCTCTTTTTTCTTTTTTCACGAGAGTCCGGTTTAGGTGGCAACCTTTTTTATTATTATTATGTTTTTTTTCTCTCTCTCTCTCTCTCTCTCTCTCTTTTCTCCTTCACCGCCTCCGCACTTTTTCCACCCACTTAAAAATATCCTTAGATCGATTATTGCGCATAATCGTTTGAAATAATTGATCTCAGGACTCGTTTACCAGTTGCTAAGAGCCAATTAAGAAAACGGAACAAGATAAAAAAACAAGCTCAACGAAATATATTCAAATTATTATTGAATATACTTATTACTCGTTATAATATACTTCCTGAAATGATTTCATTTGAGAAGATAGAACAAGTTTTATTTTTATTTTTGTTTTACCTTTCTTATCTTTCTTTTATTTCTTCCAAACTGTTCATTTAAAAAAGAAAAAAAGAAAAAGAAATTAATAAAATTTTGATACAAGTTTAAAATGTCAAGGAATGGTTATCTTCCATCGGTTGATACTCACAAAAATGTATGGTTACGAAATGAATGAAAAAGAAATAGATATACAAACGGTCTCCACAAAAACCTAAAATAAATTCTATAATAAAATCATGTAAAAGTTAAACAATTTTTATATAGATTTTAATTTGACAATGATTTTATATTGAAAAATCATAACGAAATGATCAAAATTATTCTTAAAGTAAATTTCAATCATATGATATAATTTTTTGAACGAACATTTTATAGAAGCAACGTAAAAATCAATATCGAAAAATTGTTTTAATATTTGAAGAAAAGAACAAAATTTGATTAAAAATTTCGGTATACTGAAAATTTGTTGAAAAAAACATTCCTATTAGATTACATTAACGTGTGATATTAATTTGGCTTAATATATTATTGGACACCTTGTATATACACATATTACATATACATATTACATATACATACGCAATAATCGGCGATAAGCCAATGTTGAGAGTCCTAGCTTAACGAACGAACCTGTCTGCTGTTAGCTCGTGTTTGTCATCCATGACTAACCGTAGACAACTAACATTTACATTAGCATTACACGACAATAATAGAAATCATTTGACACATCAAAAAAACATCACTTGACATTCTTTAATAATTTAAAAATAAAACCTTTGACGTACGGAATGAAAATAAAATCAAATTCTATATCATCTTATATATATATATATTGTATATACAATCAAATATTACTTAAAGTATATATAGATCTTATTGATCCACAAAATAACAAAAAAATAATAATAATTTATTCGTAATGACTGTTATAAAAATACAAACTATATGTCTCTTTCACTTTTCCCTCCAAAGCGTAATATATTTTATTCACGATAAGAATATTCAATTAAATTCAATCCCCCTCGCGTTCGTTTAAGAATTAATTCGATTTGATTAAACAGATAAATCTTAAATCAGACATAAATTGCGTTATAATAACGAAAGAGCAAACCGTTAGATCAAACGGATAACGAATTTAATGAGCTAAACAACATAAGATATGAAGACATTTTGCAATATCGACGGAAGAAATATAATATATCATTTTAAATGATCTTCCACATAATTATCTCGTTATAAATCGTGCCTGTTTAAATTAAAAACTCTAATTCCGTTTAGAAGGAAGAAAAAAGAAAAAAAACAAAAGAAGGGGAAAAAGAAAAGAACAAAGCGGCCATATTGATTTTTATCGTAAAACCCAATTGGATAAAGAAGAAGAAGAAGAAGAAGATAAAGAATTTAAATAATAAAACCGTTACTCATTCATCCATAAAAAAAAAACAAATTCCATTAAAGTACGAACGTGTGCAAAAAACTAGATGACCTAATTGATGACCTCGTTAAATCCCTACGCCATAGATTTAATTAAACGAGAATGGAATAGATTATTACGTGAAGCATGAATTCAAATATGTAAGATGAACCTTGATAAGGTTATACGATATCTGTCGATAAAACAGAACTGAAACTCGCGTTATACATTTACCTCGGTAGGTAATGTCGATAAATATGATGCGCGCGCCACCGAGGTTAAAATAAAACAAAAGAAAGGAAAGTAATGAGGAGTAGGGGGTGGGGGGTAGGTAGGGAAGAAAGGGAAGGGTTATTGAATCGTTTCGTAGAAATTCAACGTCATAATAATTCTTTATCTCTCTCTCTCGCGCGTTCTCTCTTTCCGTATTATAGTGGAATTCTCCGTTATTATTTGGAATAAAACTAATATATAAACGCGCGGGGAAGAAATGAAAGATCCGGAATACGAAGTCTTCGCATCGAAGTCATCAAAAGCGTTCGTGCCAAAGGCAAAATGCATGGCGGTCAGCCTCGATACGCCTTCGCCAATGATAAGATAAAAGGTTAGCTTGTATATGCATGCAACGTAGAGAAAGAAAAAGATAAAGAAAAAGAAAACGAAAGAAAGAAAGAAAGAGAGAAAAATGAAAAAGAAAAAAAAAAAAGAGAAAGAGAGGATCTAATGTAGGCGTCATAGGCTCTCTCACAACACACATTGCTCACAAAGCTGCTGTTTTACGATGATAAGACTCTATATTATATTTGTATTATTATTATTATTATTATTATTATTATTATTAATATTATTATTGTTATTACTATAATATTATTATTTCCACTGGTCTTCCACGTGTTATCGCGGAAAAAGATGAAAGAGGTAAAATAAGAAGAGCCGAACAAACACGTATGAGGTGCGTGAGTAATAAAAGGAAAGAAACGTTCTCTTCTGACGGAGAGGTTTCTTAAGCTCCTTCCATCTCTTTCTTTATTTCTTTATTTTCTTTCTCTTTCTTGCTCACTCGGTGTGTTCAGGTATGCGCGAGTAGGCGCCATCGTGCGACCGCCCACGGAGAAGGTGTATTTCTGTGTTCGTACGTAGGCAAACGAGCGGTGCGGCCAAGTGTGACGCTTAACCTACGCGAAACACCCGATATATCAGGGACGCAACGCAAGGTTCTTAACAAAATTATGCATCGGTAATGTAGGAATGTTGACTGGATAGATGGTGGGCCCTATTATACGACTTTCAATCTTTCCCAATCTTTCTTATCTTTTCTTTCTTTTTTGATGGGGGTTTTTTTTTTTATTTCTTTTCATTCTATCATTCTCAATCACCCTATTGATTTAAAACGAATTCTAAACGTACGTTCCTGGTTATCCTTCTTTCGCGCTCTTGGTCACGAGACAAGATCTTAAAAGAGAAAGCAACAGTAACAGCAACAGCAAGTAAAATAAACGCGAGATAGAAGTAAGGTGGACCCGATCGAAACTGACCTTATGAAAGTTATTATACCTATAAATTATATTACCGATCCTTTAAAACTAATTGAGTTTGAGTTTCACAGTTAATTTAACGGTTATCGATCTGTAGTTTTGAATAGAGCCCACCAATAAGCTCTCGTTACTCATTTGCATACGTGCGTATTATAGGTTAGTTTCTTTTCAGAGAAAGTCGTCAAAATACCGTACCATTGGTCAGACACCAACGTCACGTGGCCATTTCTCTTTCGTGCGCATTAATTATAAACGTCTTAACCTGTTTCTTTCTTTCCTTTCCTTTCTTTACTTTACTTTTTCTTTTATTATTTCCTTATGAAATGAAAAGATTAACTTTTTAAACAACGGATATAGATTTTCGCGACAATGATATGACTAATGCGGCCCTGAGTATACGAGCGATTAGGTTCGACACCATACACGCATACACGATTCACTAATGTAATTTAATGTGTGTGTGTGTGTGTGTATGTGCAAATACGCACCACTACGCATAAATTCGTAAACAGGGACGATACGAATACATGGACATATACGAAAACTAACACGAAGAAAAATTCAAACTAATATATGTACGAGGTTGTTGCACGTGTGGCGCTCTCCTAGTCGGCGTGCACATAAATAAACTAAAGTATAAACTCGAGTTTGCGATTTAAAAGAGCAGCTAACGAAACCCTTTCCACCCTATTCGAAAGAAAATACGGTACGAGTATGCGTTTTATCTTATTTCGCAACAGTCCTATCTAATTATTCGACATGAAAATGAAAACATATGGAGAGTACTCGTATGTGATCTTCCACCCATGTAATTTAACAAGCACATTGACTCTCTCTCTCTCTCTCTCTCTCTTTCTATTTTTCTCTTCATTGAACGAATGGATTATTATTATTATTATTATTATTATTAGTTTTATTAACTCCTTATCGAGCTAACAAGCTACTGATGTAATCGACCTAGCGCATACGTGCATACAAATACATATATTTATGTACGTGTGTGTGTGTGCGTGTACGTGCATAATGCTCGATTACGAAGGACAGACTCATCGTTTCTCGAGCAGAGATTTTTTTCTAAGGAAACATGAGATAAGAAGTCGTACAAGCTGATAACGGAGTCTTTTCCAAAGTCCGGCGATGAGAAGAACAACGGGCAAGAAGAGATAGAAACTTTTAAAATATTATACGTTAGAAAATCCACAATCTAAAATAATTCAAAGAAATGTTATATCGAATTAAATATACAATAATTAATCAGTTAGCCAAAAGATTTTGTACTTCCTACGAAAAAACGCAAAACTGATCGTCTCTTATTTTTTTTTTTTTGGTGACCATTCTCATTCATTCATTCATGTCGTTTCTTCGAAGAATTTTTAAAATCCTTAAATATCACGTATTTCGTATATGGCCCCCATGTGCGTTACGAGAAACACCCGAAACACCACCAACGTGTTCTCTGTTCTCTTTCAATGGGGAATTCGACTTCGAGTATTATAAAAGAATATTCGTGTATTGAAGGTGCGAAGAAACTCAGCTATATGTTCAGGCTCCTTCAGACTTTATCGGAGGAGGGTTCATGTGGAGTATACGTATATATATATATACTGGAAGAAAAAGGAAAGCAAAGGGAACGTGACGAAGATGAGATGAGACGAAACGAGACGAGTAGAACGAATAGGAGGAAGAAAGATAGAAAGAAAGAATGAAAGAAAGAATGAAAGAAAGAAAGAGAGAGGGAATGGTCGGCACATCATTTGGGCGCCGAGAAGTCTGGCGTGACCAGGGCAGGCCAGAGGCGCGTCTCTGGTTACGCGACCATTTGGGGCGCCAACACTCATGCATAGAGAGAGAGAAGAATCGTGGGGAGAGGGGAAAGCAAAAGCCATCGGAAGATCGTCGACGGGGCCATAGTAGAATGGCAAAGGAAGGAAAACCAAGAGAGAGAGAGAGAGGAGGGGAACAGGAGGCCCCTTAGGCACATTCCAGCGGGACTCGAGTTTTCAAACATGGCTACCCGCGTGAATGTAGGTCCACGACCGATCCTACGATACGCAGAGAGCAGCGGCGTGCTGTCTTTTTCTCTCTTTCTCTTTTTCCTTCTCATCCCCATCACCGCCGGACTCTCTTCTCCGTTGCACGAGCGCGATTCGCTTTAACCTCCCTCCTACTCTACGACGACTAGCAGCACACATACCGGAATCCCCCTCCTTACGTCCCTGTTCGTCCAACTTCTCCTCCTCCTCCTCCACCTTCGCCACCACCTCCTGCTGCTGCTGTTACAGCCACTACCCCTGCCCCTGCCCCTGCTCATGTCCCCTTTCCTCCTTTCACCCGTCGATCTTCTCTTTCCCTCTCGTAAACCCAGCCGACCAAGCCGACCGAGCTGGCGACACCCTGTCTGGCAAGACCGGCCGACGACGGACAAAGGAGGGGGAGCTCTGCCTGCTGGCTGCCATGTTGCCACATTTCTTTCCTTGGGCTGCGCCTACCTTCTCGATCCCAAGGACAAATTCGACGAGCCGTGCCAGCCGTCGTGGCGCGCTAGGCGACTGCCGGTCTGACTTAGCTGCTGCCGCTGGCTGCTGCTGCCACTGCTGATGCTGCTGCTGCGCCACGTCCGTCGCATCAATCTGCTCTTTTTTTTTTCTGTTTTTTTTTTTTTCTTTTTTATCGCCGTCTCTTTCCTTTCTCTATCTATCCTTTCCTTTCGTTCAACAACTCTATTTAACGGGATTTAGATTGTGGGATTTACATGGGAATGAAAATTTATCGTGCAAAAGAAAGAAGAATTATTATTTTTCCAACGAGAGAGAGAGAGAGAGAGAGAGAATTATCCGATATGACGAAACGTGTCTCCTGTTGCGAGCAGATCGCAATCGTAGCTCGAGATTTCGATCAAATGCCAAAACGATGAGCTGTTACGGTACGAAGGTCGATACGGAATGGAGAAAGCAGGTATATTCCCTCTTTTGCTGCCGAAAACCTTGGAGATCAGTTTCATACCTGACTCGAACGTTAACCCTCCTAATTCTAGAAAAACGGTCAGGCTAGTTTTCTTTTGGGAATTTCCAAAAGAATACCGACGATACTTTTATACTGAAAAACTGTTGAAGTGGACATGAAAATTTACGACCCCGTCCCTTTTTCTTAATCTTTCTCTTTCCATCTTTTGTTTCCCTTCCTCTCTTTCTTCTTCCTTTCCAAGTCACGTCGATCGCTAGCTAGCTAGCTAGCTAGCTAGCTAACTTGTCGGTTCGTTCGTTCGTCGTATACTCTCGTCTCGTCTCTTCTCTCTGTCGTCGTCGTCGTCGTCGTCGTCGAAGAAGTATGTATACGTGCCAACGCGCAGCTTGCGTCATCGCCTCGCGAGTTGGCCTACGCGCAAGACGTAGAAGCATGGCAACCGCGCGGACGCGTAGCTAAACGTATTAACCGTCGACTCCATGCCACAAAAACAACATGATCTCATTTCGCGGCGCATACACCGAGAAATCCGTGTTTCGTACTTGCGAGCATTTCGCGTTCTCTTGCTATCCCGATTTCCAAGAAGTCCCGCAATTTCCACCATCGAAAGGTTTTGCCATTAACTTAAAGAGAATGAAATAAATAAAGTAGGAAACTGGTCTTTCGTATCGTCATAAATTCGTGGAACCTAACGGTAATCCTAAAAAGATGACAATTATAACAAAGAAAAAGAAAGTTCCAATTGTATTGGCCTATAGATTTAATACTAAAGACAATTTCTACCCTGATATAACTCTACCTATTACACGATAAGTCTAAGCGGTCATGGGCACTTTCCTGGAAGACAAAATCCCCTCGCTTCCTCCCTTTAAATACCACCTACATCAGCATTTCCTCCTCTACACTTCTTTACCACCGTCATCTACGTAAAGCAAAACTTTCCTCCTGTTCTACGGCTCGTCGCGTTAAGATCGATGATTGTTCTTTATTATTTTAACAATATCTACCGTCTCTTTAGATCGTGACGGAAGTAATACTTAAAAAAAACAAGTAAAAAAGAGGAGGAGGAGGAAGTACGATACAAGAAAGAAAAGAAAAGAATCAATCAGAATCTTTTGTATCCCGTACACGTATTCTATTTACTTCTCTAACTCTTCTTGTCACGATACCCTACGTCATCGTTATATCACACAACGAATGAACGAGTTGCGCCTGGCTGGCTGGCTGGCTGGCTAGCTGGCTGGTTGGCTGCATCTCTTGTTCTCACGAGTCCGAAGACTCGTTTTTATTAGGCTCTCTTACGAACGCAATCCCGAGATAGACGGGTGACTTAGAAACGAGAGGAGTATATACATAGGACGATGCAACCGTGCTAATTTTATCCAAAATGCATCTATCGTTCCTTGAAAGACGTTTCCCTTTTGGAAGGGAAGAAGAAGGACAAAAATTCATATATATAGCATAGCAAAAAAAGAGTAACGGGGAGTGAGAAAGAGAGAGACAGAGATCAGAGCGTGAAACGCGCGAAAGAAAACATAGGCTATGGTAGTATTAGTTTGCTGGTGCTGTTAGAGTTCTACCGTCCTTCTGGACGGAGATTGAAAGGAGAGAAAGGCCCGCAAAAATGCACGGCTCCGCGCTGGCTGCCGTTGCGCCAGCGGTGGTGGCGGCGACGGCAGCGGCGGCAAACGGCTGGACGAGAGAGACCATGGCAGACAATATGGCGCCGGTGGAGCAGCGTCGTCACGCTGCTGTGACGTTTCCCGCGCACGTCATCGACGGAAGCGAGCCTGCAATATGGCGGAGCAGCACAAACCCTAAGCGAGGTGCGAACGAACGCCCGAGACGGTAGAGGGGACAGCGGGTGGGGCGCCTACGCTCACGGCTAGAAGAGGAGATCAAGAAAGAGATAGACGACAGCGGGCTGGAGGTGATATGTATGAGTAGGATATATATGTGTGTATAGATGTGAGAAGAGGGTGAACAGTGTAGAGAAGGGAGAGGAGACGCATGCATGCATACACGCGCACATATAATATATACACGGAGAAGAAAAAGAAGAACTAAACGGGCGACGGTGGACGGTGGACCAGCCAGCCGGCCGCGCGCTCGTTTGAGAAGAACCGAGTTAAGCTCCAGACGAAGGGAGGGGGTACGGTTTACTGAGAAGAGAGGCATAGAGGGGAGGTGAGACAAAGCAAAACGGAGAGAGCGCCGGTGTCGCATTCTGACCAGCAGCAGTGGGGGATATAGACTACAGGAGAAAGAAAGAGATAGAATAGAGGGAGATCAAAGAGAAGGGGAAAAGAGCGTTTCGGTGGGAAGTGGCTACGGTCTCGGACTCGTAAGAGGGGATGAAAATTAGTTACGGCATCTACCAAGACCTAAAAGGAACTCCGTACTCCGTGCGGTCAGACTAGTTCGTGTGATGTTACGCGCCGAGGTACCCCCGTGCATCGTCGTCGTTTTAGTCATTTTAGTTTTTGTTCCCGTAAAGTTGTTCATAGTGCCTCTAGTGTTTCGTCCTGTTCAACGTACCACGTTTTATTATTGTGTTAAATAAAAAACTTATGTGATTATTCATTGACACGCCTTTTGACGCACTCGCAAACATACTACATGATAGTTGCCCCATTACGTGCTTGTCTCTCGCCATGACCCGTGGTACTAGTGAGATACTCGCAGAGGGAACTACGGTGAACATGGTGCATCGCAAACAACAGCGATCGCTCCATCAACAACAACAGCAACAGCAGCAACAACAATCGTCACAACAAAACGTACGGAAGTCAGTGAGTGTGATGGGAAGCAGGCGCATATTTGCACCGTCCTTTAAGCTCAAGGTCCTTGATTCTTATAGGCATGACATCGATTGTCGTGGCAATCAACGCGCTACAGCTAGAAAGTATGGCATACATCGCCGACAGATACAAAAGTGGCTTCAATGCGAAGATAATTTGAGAAACAGTTGCGCCGAAACTAATAATTCGAACTCTATAGTATCAGCTTCGTCACCGTCGTTGTCCTCTTCTTCTTCTTTATCTTCCTCCTCGTCGCCGACGTCAACGACAACGGTGATCTCGAAACAACACGACGTAACACTGTCGACATCGGAAGGGGCTGCGATGCCCGGCGTGACTCCAGCGGTGCCGGCGCCGGCCTTGAACCTCGGTCTCGCCAGACTGCACGGCGACGAGTCGACCGTCCGGCCCCCCCTACCTCTTCTTCCGTCACGTCCTCTTACTCGAGATTCGCCCTCGTCACCACGGTACACGCATTCAACATCCGAAATCGTTCCATCGGCTACGACCACAACCACAACGACGATGACCATCGTTGATGGGTATAGTAATGGGCCACGTGATCAACACCAACGTTCAGGATGTCACGGCGAAATCGAAAATGAATCGATGCATCAAATTTCCGCGTTGAACGAACGCGAAAGGAACTTTTACGATTGGAATAGTAGTATCGAGGAACAACGTAAGCGTCATTTTGAAAGTAATTCCCATTACGATATCGTCAACGAGTCTAAATTATACGGAACGTTCAAGAATTCTTTCCGATCGAGTATTCAAGATTTCCCATTCCAATTGATGGAAACCGCTGCGTCAACGATTACCAGTAGTCCTACTACTACTCCTGGTAGCGTCGATTCATCCTCAATGGACGGAATTGCTTATTGTAGAACGATAACGCCGTCAATGGTAAAAACGGAATGTTCAAGCCCAGTCATCGCGGCTGCCTGGACGGAACATCCAGCACCTATCTCTCCTAAGAAAGCTACGCGAGTAGCAGGTGTTAACGATTGCTACGGTGGAAGTAACACGTCCACCGTCGTTCTTTTAAATGAATCTTTATATTCGAACAAGTGTTCCGAGTCAATTGGAAAAAGAAATCGTATGACTGTATTAGAATTAGAAAATATGGAAGATAAAAGACGAAGGTTATTCTGTGACGTCAGAATCAAGAAGGAAGAGATAGACGAGGAGGAAGAGGAAGAATCAAGGTTACCCGGAGAAGAAGAGACCCGCGAAGGGGACCGGGTGCCGTCATTTTGCATCGATTCTCATCCAGCAGGACGGACTACGTTTCCCGTTGACTCTAGGAGTCCCGATGACGATCAAGAGGGAATCTATTATTCCGAGCCTGGAAGTATTTCAGCGAGATCCAGTAGCGGCAGTTGTTCGGACAGCGAAATGGAAAGCCTAGTCGAGTATTGTCAATCTAACGAAACTAGGACTTCGTCGAACGATTTAGGCCGACGAAGATCCTTCTCTTTGCGTTTCAAACTCGACGTATTGGATGCTTTCCATCAGGACATAGGAGTGGCAGGAAATCAACGTGCAACCGCGAGGAAGTTTGGCATTAATCGTCGCCAGGTACAAAAGTGGCTCGGCCAGGAAAGCGAGTTAAGAGGCGAAATTGCATTGAGGGGTAACGCTAGACAAAGATTAGGTCCGAGCCAAGAACAAACGATCATTTCGTTAGACTTTCCAGTCGATTTGAGAACAAATTATTCCGTTTCGCCTATTGCCGAGGAGGAATGCGTTGATGTAGAGTACATTGAACGATCTATGCCATTTCACGTTTTACCGAATCAACAAAGTGGTGATTGTTGCGAATGGGCATCCCCGTCGTCGACGTCTCTTCCAAATAATCGGCCAACTAATTTATCACCAGAAATCCTATTAGAATCATCGAGGATTTGTACAAGATATTCGTGTTGCATGGAAGGATCAAATTCATCTTGTTATCAAGAGCTACGTTCCTCCCGAGGATCATCCTATACGGATTCCGTAACCGGACTATCGTCCCATTGTTATTTATCACCACGAGAATACAACGAAACTGGGCCGGAGGAATCGCCAAATAAACGACGACGATGTACGGCTACGTTATCCTGTTGTTACGATGAATTTATTTTTACCTCACCGAAAGGATCTATTCGCATGGATACGGATGAAACCCCGCCGCAGGAGGCGCCACTCTGTCTGGTCAAGCAAAAAAGATGCTTAGATTTCTCTCCGTCGCTAGTAGAACCAGTCACGAGTACTGTTCCAACTCCTCCAATCTCGCAGCAAGTACAACCACAACCACAACCACCATCAGCACTACCACCATCAACAACAACAACAACTAATAGTAAAGATGCCATACTCTTCAAGCCTTACTTAGACAATCCTATAAGTAAACCTAGCAAGGAGATTGGTGTTAATCGCGATCCCTCACCTTTCGGAACTCACAATCTTCTTAACCACGACAATAACAACTGCCAGAGTTTATGCAATCTAAACGAGGACCGAATTGGGCATGGTTACGCTATCGAACTCAATCTTAAAGTACCGTTGTCTTGGAGGAATCAGAGTAGTAGTACACTGTACCCCGATTTCCATCCTATAAGAAGCGCATTCGTTAGGTATCCGACTAGTAGTCCACACTTCATCTAGCCCTATTACCGTCGTCAATTTTATTATTTAAATTTGTCGAACACATACAATATTTTAATTACCTTACGAAGAACGGAACAGGTGTATGGGAAGTGCAACGATTTCTTAATAATATTCGTTACATGTATATACATATATATATATATATAAAGATGAGACTAAAGTTCACAATGTTAACAATATTTTTTCAATCAAAGGATAATGCAAGGTAATAAAAATTAGGAAATATAGTGGTGGGGGGTCCAGTGTTACGATGATGACGATTAAATATACCGCGGGAATCTGTACGTGATCTACGACACGTAGACGAACGTCTTTCAACGAACAAGTTCTTATCTTTTCCGTGGATCGACGCCTGTCAACATCGTAACATGGTTGTGTTTTAGCGATAAGGAATGTATAATCCGCCGGCCATTGGTCAAGAAAGAAAAGGGAATAGGAGCCACCACTTGTATTCTTCTTCTTCTTTTTTTCTTCTCAATATCTTCCTATTCCAGGCCCCACCCCCCTTATTACCCCCAATTGCCCCCCACTGTTATCACTTCGATGATTTAGTCGACGCTTAATCAGCGTCGGTTAACTTTTCCGAGATTAAAACCTGGTGACTACTATCAGCTAGGCCGTTTAGAGGTCGAGTACGCGTGCTATAATTACGGAATTATGTCAGCTGCCCACGTGATCAAAGAAAAGATAAAGAATTTCATGATTTTCGATTGGAAACGTGTGTGTGTGTGTGTGTGTGCGTGCGAAAAAAAATTTAGAAATAATATATCGATATAGGTTTCGTATAATAATTTATCGGAGGCGTATATATTAGTTTTAAAGAAAATATTTTTCTACGCCAGAGCCCCCTCTTATACTGCGAGATGAGGATAAACGAATTTTTAGATGTGGTTAGAAAATAAAGAAAAATAAAAAACAAATAATAGTAATAATAATAATAGTAATAATAATACAAAAGGGGAGGAAGGGTTAGTTAATGGAGAGGATAGAAAAAAAAAAAGATAAATGGTAGCCATCGCGTGAAGAAAATGGCCGAAAATTTAAGGGGAATTCGTGTCGCAACACAATAATAATTATAATAATAATAATATCGACGATTCAGAAACGCTTCCGTTCGAGAAAGATCAGAAAACTACGCGTGCCTTTTAATTTTTTCTTTTATTCAATCGTGAGCACATAGATAATTTTTTGTTTTGTCTATGTATTATATATTGTATAATGTACGTACGCGTACGTAGTGTATGTGTAGTATATTGCAATATGCATTTTGAACGCATACACCCCGCGTGCGTATAGGAAAAAAACTATATATATATAGGTTTCTAATTATAATATATTTATTAACCCTCCCGCCAACCCTTCTCGACACGGTTCGTTTCAATATGTCACATACA
>NW_014570051.1:41047-42195 GCF_001313835.1 Polistes canadensis
AAAAAAAAAAAAAAAAAAAAAAAAACTAAAGTCAACAACGTTAATAACAAAATTATTTGCCGACAATCTTTACGATAATATATATTATATAGAAAATAAAGATAAAAAATACGATAAGTATATATATATATATATATATGAAAGGAGGGGGTTAAAATAAATATTTTTCTATTTTATTTTCGTTCTTTCTACGTTCTTTCCTATCTAACTAAAGTAAAATTAAAATGCGAAAAAAGCAAAAGTTAATAGCACGAGACGTGCAACTAATAAAATGGTGATATCTGAAAAAAACAAACAAATTTTAATACAAATGAATAATAATATCAATGATACTTCAATGATATTTTCAAACGAGATCTCGTAAGAAAAGAAATTTTAATCGTATATGTAAAAAAAGGGGATGAATTTTGATATATATTAATATATATATATCAATTTTTTGTTTAATCATATTGCAAAATATGCATTCTCATGCATTGATCATATTGTGCATTTTAGTGTATATATATATATATATTAATTTTTTACTTATATTTCCTCGTGTTACGCGATATTTATTCGTGTTAGGATGATCAAAGAAGGAACTCTTTGGAATTTCCTATGAGAATAGACGAACGATACTGCAATTAGAAAATAACTATTACTACGGACGTTAAAGATAATTATTTAAAGAGTGAGAGAGATATATATATATAGAATAGAAAGAGGGAACAAAGAAATAATGGAATAAAATACGTCATTGGTATATAAAAAAAATCGTACGTAAGTTTATATATATATATATATATAAAATCGATCTATGAAATTAATATATTATTTTTTAATTCTCTTCTTTCTCTCTTTCTCTTTTTATCATATTTTTTTTTTTTTATTAACACATTCAAACAATAGAAATCCGATTAATTATTATTTCGAATTGGCCACCTCTTTTTTTCTTTCCTTTCCTCGGAATCAAATTTTTATCTCCGTCGGTAGAAACAAAAAAAAAAAGAAAAAAAAAGAAAAAAAAAAGGTAAATATGAGTCACGTTTCGATGCAACGAAAAAAGAAAAAAGAAAAAAAAAAACCATTCACGGATTATTCACAAAGATCTTTACGCGCGCGATCTTTTTGCTTTATCGCATCTTTTTTTTTTTTTTTTTTTTTTT
>NW_014570051.1:42865-44990 GCF_001313835.1 Polistes canadensis
TTCACACAACGTGGTGATCAACGTAAAGAGGATGATTAATATGAAAATGGTGTATTCGATAGTACGAATGAAGTATATGAAAAAAAAAAAAAAAAAAGAGTGAGATAAATATTCGTTAACTCTTTTACATCATACATATATGCGTGCGGGTATGGTGTGTTTGTGTTTGTGTGTGTGTATAAAAACAAGTGTTTTCAGACCGAATAAATATGCGTTTGAATATGTATATGTAAATGAGCGTATGGATGTGTGTGTGTGTGTGTTCAAGCAGCCCACAAGAGTCTATTAACGAGGCATAAG
The DNA here is from genome assembly GCF_001313835.1 of Polistes canadensis. Classification (NCBI taxonomy): domain Eukaryota; kingdom Metazoa; phylum Arthropoda; class Insecta; order Hymenoptera; family Vespidae; genus Polistes; species Polistes canadensis. The sequence goes on from NW_014570051.1 coordinate 43,166, forward strand.
GCGTATATAAGCAATATTTTTAAGTGCATAAATGGTGGTTCAGAGAGTGGGCGAGCCCCCGTTCTATGGGGGTCGCGTAAATCGTCACGAGGATTCCTTCGTTCCTGTCTTGAGCGCACAAAAATTCTATGTAATATTGTAAATATGTGTGTGTGTGTGTTAGATCGGTAGCAAACCAACGACGACAATGAGAATGATGAATATGAATGATGAATATATATATATATATATAATTAAATGAAAGATAATATTTTAATTTAATTTTTGATCTGTTCGTACGAATTCGTTTTTTTTTTTTTTTTATATTGACGATTAATTTGAAATAATTTAAATTATTATTAGATATAAATTTAATTTGATAACACAACAACGTTTTATGAGAAGTGATGGATATATGTATATAATTAATTAAACTAAAGAGAATATATATTATTTTAATTTTGATCCTTTCATTTTTTAATTCATACACGTTATGGGGACGATTAATTAGAAATAATTTAAATTATTATTAGATATGAATTTAATTTGATAACACAACAACGTTTATGAGAAGTGATGGATATATGTATATAATTAATTAAACTAAAGAGAATAATCATTTTAATTTTGATCCTTTCATTTTTTAATTCATACAAGTTATGGAGGACGATTAATTAGAAATAATTTAAATTATTATTAGATATGAATTTAATTTGTTAACACAACAACGTTTATGAGAAGTGATGGATATATTTATATAATTAATTAAACTAAAGAGAATAATCATTTTAATTTTGATCCTTTCATTTTTGAATTCATATACTTTATGGGGGACGATTAATTAAAAATAAATTAAATGAATATTATAGTATAATAATCGAATAAAGGTTGTGTGAAAAGATAAATAAAATGTGAAAAATAAAAGAATAAATAATAAAATATATTAATCGTGTTCGTTCACGAAGGAAGTCTCGATCACATAAGTGCCTTATCGTTATTGTAACTCGTTTAAGAGAAAGAATCGAATTCATTTGTTAGATATTGAAACGTTTCAAAGGTCCCTCTTTATCGAAAAAATAAAATCAATTTATATATTGATTTATAATTAGTATTCAAATATATTCTTATACGAAAATATAAATATTTCTTATCTATTCGATTCGATAAAGTGACTATATTTTTTTTTTTAAAAATGTATATATTAAAAATTGATCAAATAGATAAACGATAATTAAGTATAAACGTTTCCTTATTTTATTCTAATAAAGAAATAAAACAATAATATTAGACGGAAAGAGTTTCTTTAACTCGTCTGTGTCGTGTCTTGTATTTCCACGTATTTACGTTTGCCGTTCGATAATTTCGAAGAAAACTACGATCGATCATGCCACGACGATCATGCTCGTTTTTCCCATCTTCGTTTAGTTACTTACAACCCCCTTATATTATAACCTTCTTGATTTTTTTCCCCTTATAAATAGAAAACACGTTTCTTTATTTTTATTCTTTTAATTGATCTCTATAGGTAAAACAATTATAATAAAAAATTCAAATGAAAGATAATTCGATTCTTCAACGAGAAACTAACAATATTTTTATACAAATGTGATTTATATTATAAAATAATCAAAACAATTGACGCCTTTTAAATTTGTCCTTAACACGATCGAGATTATCCCCCCACAGATTATGAGAAAAATAAATTGAAATAAGAGATGAAACTATGTAAAATATATTCATGAAAAAATGTATCTACATATGTGTATGTGTATGAGAATGAAAGAAAAAAAAAAAGACAACGATATAATGAATTTATATATATATATATATATTATTTAAAATGTAT
>NW_014570051.1:46647-54346 GCF_001313835.1 Polistes canadensis
TAGATGCGTATACATACGTTTATATATATATACATACATACTTATATATATACCTGTAGATGCGTATACATATGTTTATATATATACATACATACTTATATATATACCTGCAGATGCGTATACATACGTTTATATATATATATACACCTGTAGATGCTTATACATATGTTTATATATATCCATACATACTTATATATACACCTGTATATACGTATACTACGTTTATATATATATATATATATATATATATATTAAATATATACGCGCGGGACGAATGCACTTACGCATGCATGCATGCACGCACAATACAATTTAAGTAGTAGGTGGTTGTATCGATGCACAATGAAATCCCAATCGTTTATCCAACCTACGACTGCATTTTTCTTTTTCTTCTTTACGTTGACGCAAATAATAAACGTTGGTTGGTTGGTTGGTTGGTCTAGTCGATAAAATGCAAGATGCATTTTAAAGTTTACTTGCTAAATTCTTTACGTATTTCCTATTGAAATACACGATTGTCTATCATCATCATCATGCTCATATGATTTCTCATTCGAACGAAGGACATTTCGTTTCATTTTGTCGTACATTCATGTTATCTATTTTTATTTCTTTCTTTAATTTTTCTATGCAAAAAAAAAGGGCACGAGATATATCTTTTTTTAAAAAATTATTAATTTAACAACGGATTAAAAAATTGGAAAAGTTTAACATTCATTTTCCTTTTTTCCATTACTTCTTTACTTCTTACTTTTCCTTTATTATTTCTTACGAGCGCGTGACGACTTTGGACTGAGGTAAAAAACAAAAAAAAGAAAAAGAAAAAGGTGTATAGATACTCGTGGAAAAATGAGTAAACACTAATGAAGATTACGTAATCGGTATCTGTAAAAAAAAAAAAAGAAAAAGAAAAAAGAAAATGGGCTGTCAGTTTCTAGGAAAGAGTCACGCTCGTGCCTTCGGTTCTTCTGTGGAAAATGATGCGACCACGTTACGAGATAAGAACAATTTGTAATCGTGGTATATGTGTATATATATGTATATATGCACGTAGGTATACATATATACTTTGATATATATCAGAATGAAGCTTTTTTACACGCTCATGGTCTCGCTTTTTAACACTTGGCGCTTTCACCGTGACGATGCAACTACTCCCTACCTGTTTGTTCTTCTTCTCTTTTTTTTTTTAATTGACATGATGCTTTTTTTTCGTAGGATCTTCAGAATTATATCTTCCGATTTTATAATCTGTTTTTTTATTGTTGTTCGAGACTTTTTTCTATTCTCTCTTACTATTATAAAATATTAAATAATATATATATTATTAAATAATATATTAAATTAAATAATATATTAAATAATAAATTTTGTGTGGAAGACAATGATATATATTTTTCTGTTCGTTTTTTTTCCCTTTTTGTGTGGTTTCGTTAATAAAAATTAAATCTTTATCTCGAATATTAAAAAAAAAAGAAAATAGAATATCAAATAATAATTTAATTTTGATTTCGATCGACACCTGTTAAGACGACCCGTTAAAGCTCATTATTGGGAATAAATTAAATTCGCACGTGTGTCTATCTCTTACACTTTTTCGAATGATATTCTTTTTTAAAAAAAGAAAACAAATTCGGTAATCGTTTCTTTACTTTCGAAGATAAAGCAGAATCCTCTTCACCCTCCCCCCTCCTACCACCGTGAGTAGTTTATACGATATCGTTAATGATTCTAAATAAAACATAATTTCTTAAAGTCTTCCTTTAAGGAAAATTTCTTTCTAAGGATAAACAAGGAAATTCAATAATTTCTTAATTACATTTTCAACTACATATATATCTGACGAATCTAATTAAATCGACCGTTAATTTTTACAAGTATCGATTCGTAATCGATCTAAAAATACAAATTTATCCTTATACGTTTTGTTACTTGCAATGTTTGTGTGTGCGAAGGTTATTATTAAAAAATAAAAATAAAAATAAATAATAGCATGCGTTTGAAATAAATAAATAAATAAATAAAAAAAAAGATTTCAAAGTAAACGCGTGTTGATTAAAATAATAATGCATCTAAATAAGAAAGAAAAGATTGAGTTTGATCGAAAATTTAGGTAACTTGATTCACCTTTTCTTATTTTTTTTTCCAATAAATTAATTAACAAATTTTATATACCGATTAATTACATTTATAAAAAGTTTGTTTTTCTTTCGATCTATATGCATGTGTTTTACGAGGACGACGACCAACCAAAAAAAAGACCAATTGCCAAAACCCTACGATGTTATATATCGCAATGATAATAGCACCACTCGTTTTTATTGAGGCCACTGTATGTGAACCCGTGTACGTGTACGTGTACGTGTACGTGTGTAACATACGCGACATGAACACGCACGCACGCACGCGCACAAGTCAAACCTTGAATTGTAAAGCAAGAGAGACTGATGCAACGCATCAATCAACGCCAATAAATGTCACAGACTGGTGCAATGCAATTAGGAAGGGTGCACTGGCACGTAGAAAAATATTCCATAGGATCGGCTAAACTATCAATGACGAAGTATAGTCACCGGAGGAAAAAAAAAAAAAATAACAACATATAATTAATGAGACAAAAATTCGATTCGTAGAAAATAATTACAGTACTACTACTATCGCGATCAAATTTTTTTGTTTTCTTTTTTATATTTGCAACGTAATTATTAGGAAAGGATAGGAAAAATATTTTATACGTTTACGATGGCTGGAGAGAGGAATCCCATAAAATACAATCGGATAAGAAAATCTAATTGATTGAAAGGAACATTTTTGAAAGATTAAAATAAAAACATTCTGATATACATCTATCAACGTTTGGTCCGGCGAAAACTCAAAAGGAATACCCAACAAATTTCCTGGCTCTATTCCAAAACTCGAGTAACGTGACTGATTCTCTTGTTTGCATCAGAAACTTGTGAAGGGGTGGTGATCGGTGGTAGTACAATGAGAGAACTCCTCAACTATCACGTAATTATTCTTCTAATCTTCCTCGAGTCGATCGTTCTTTCTATTGGTAAGAAGGAAAAACGAAATATTATAAAAATAAATGCACGTTGTTATTAATTCCCTGAGATATATGTTTTTTTTTTCTTTGCATGTTCCTTGCTGTTACCGCATCAATTCAAATTCTCTCTCCCTCTCTCTTTTCTTTTATCTCTTTCTTGTTATATATTTTATATAACAAAAACAAAAAGAGAAAAAAATAAAATAAAATATTATAAAAAAGAAAGTCGTTTTTCTCTCGCTTCGGGAGGTTGTTTCCTTGAATAAGTCGACGAAAAAAAAACGAACGGTTTAACCAAGAGACAAATGCATAGGTAAGGATAGAATAATCGGGGGAATAACCGCGATTAGTGTTGGAATAATTTAAGTCGTGACATCAAAACACACCGTTCACATTCGAGCAGCAATTTGACTGGGAAAACCTTCAGTGAATGCTCCTGCCGCTCTCTCTCTCTCTCTCTCTCAGAGTCATTTTCACGATGGCGGCTAATTATAAAGCGCACTTGCACTCAAAGAGGATAGGGACAAGCGAGAACGTGCGTTCTTGAAGGCGCATAACGACAAAGTAAAGAGAAAGAAAAAAAAAAAAAAAAGAAAAAGAGAGAAAGAGAAAGATAAAGACAAAGGCACGCATCGTGATCCTTCCTTCAACTTTTAGATGAGTAGAAAAAGGCCTCATTTCTCTCGTTTCTGTAGTTGCGAAAGTAAACTGTTAATGTTCTTAGTATATATTTTTATCCTACACTCGTTCTCGTACCTTTCCTTAACTATTCCTTTCTTCTATCCCTTCTCTCGTCGCTCGTTTCTTCTTCCATATCACAAATTCTTCATGTTTTTCTTCGATTATCAATGAGATGATACTAAAATATTACTATAGAGTAATTTTTTTCACTGTAGAAGATTATTAATAATCTTTACAGTTACAGCGAAAAAGATAAATCAAGAAAGGGGGAATCGTTCTAAGAACATCTGGAAAATGAAATTGAAATGTTAATGGATTGAGTTACGATATACAAAGGCAATACATTCAAAGATCGTAAATGACTACACGATATGAACCACCTGATCACTATCATATATTGACGAAAGAGGATATACGAAGAAGATATCAAGATACGGCATTAGTTATATTTAAAGTAATTTATCATTTTTACAGGATCATATAATTACTTTTTTTAATATATCTTCTTGATATATTAAATTCATATATTTTGATTGAGAGAAAAAAAAGAACATTTTTAGCTCACCTTGAAATTCTTTTTTCTTTCTTTCTTTTTTTTTTTACAGGAACAACAGAACAAGAAAGACGAGGTGAACTATTTGAGTTTTGGTACAAGTCGTAGGACTATGGAGTACAGTAATTATGGAAATCAGCCGGTAATAATTCGTAGGCCTCACGAAGCTTCGAATGTTGTAAATGATACTTTGCCTATGAGAATTTTGAGAATGTATCGTAAGCCTCGTGAAAATTGTTCTATAGCTTAAATGATGTTAAAAATTAATTAATAAATATATATTCGTTAATTAACTTATACTTTGCACATATTAAATAAATATATCCAATTGTTTGTAATCGTCGATGTTAAACTACGTTTCAATATTATTTCACAAATGATTTTATACGTTACATTGATAATGTACGATTACGTTTATGCTCGAAAAGCATTCGATTAAATCGACGGACATAAATAAATATTTGCTTTTTACTTTTCTTGTATAAACGTTAACTTGCAAAGACATTATCTTTTTTCAAATTAAAGAGACAAAATCTATCACCACTTGACTCTTATTTGAAAATAAATAAGAAATCAAATTAATTTTTTGTATACACAAGAAGAAGAAGAAGAAGATACATGGTACAAGTGTCTCTCTTCTAAGTGATCACCAGCAACATTTAAATAATAACACTGAAGTTATGGTTAACTGCATCCCTTCAATGTAGGTTACGAGGAAGTTACAACTAAGTGAAGAAAGTTATCAGGATAGCTTAAATGTTCCGACATCCATTGCAATGGTGTTTCTGGCGGTGGAATAGTCCCATGAGTGCGTACTTCAACTATAGAATATAAAATCTAATTAAAAAATTACCTTTTCATGAAATAACGAAAAATGATCTTTTGACGTACCAAATTCTTGATCTGGAAATACTTCATTCAATAAATGTTTTAACGTTTTCCTTTGGCCTTCTTCATTCACTGGCTTAACAAGTTTTTGAATATATTTATCCTCGCTTGTATAGCACCGAAAAGGAATGTATTTAAATCCTTCTTCGCTGTTAGCTGCTTCCATTAATCTTCTATTTATAGACCAAAACTGATCAAATTTGTCTGTAATTAATCCGTTCCACAAACTGCTATGTTCTTTTTTCTGCATAGACGATACGATTAATCCTCTATGTTTTAAGACATCAGCTTCTTTGACGCAAGCAAGAAAATGTGATTCAACAACTTCTCTGACAAATAAAATTAGTACAAATTAAAATTTACTTTCTTCAAAGATATCACATTGAACTCAAAGAAGCTTTACTTACTTATTCTGACAATGCATCAAGACAGTTTCTGGAAATTTATCAAAATGAACAACGATATTCCATGGTAATTGAATATCATTAGAATATATATCTAATAATACACCAATAGGATAGTGCCACTTTAAAGGAATTCCATTAAATTCAAACCACATTTCATGATCCTGTTTGTTATCGGTTTCTATATGTTTTATAAAATGTTTTCTAACCTACACACCGCAAACAATGTTGATAATAATATTAATAATTATGAATATTTGAAAATAAAAAAAATAACAATAAACTCTTGTACCTTTTCTGTGCACACAGGAAAATAACTTAACCTAGGCACCATAAGATAAAACGGATCAGGACCTTGCAACTCTGATGTTTCTTCAGGATCAAGTGTAAAACAAACGGGAATTTTGCCATCCCAAATTTCTCTCAAAACTTCTCGATCGTTCGCCATTGTTTATAACCAGATATTCCTATTATATTTTTTATTACCACTACGTCAAAACGATTGCACTTTTTAATTGTATACTAAATGATAATTATATCTATAGTAAGAAATAGTATTAACTTTAACACTGGCAAGGTGTATCATAGACTTAACAACTATTGAATACTTCTTGTCCAGGTTTCTTACCATTTTTATATTACGAACAACGTTATCAGAAACTAAATAGAATCAAATCATAGCACCAGTGATAACGCAGAAATGAGACAAAACAATTAGAAAAAAATTTACGTACTAGTAGCGACATCCAGCAATCAAATAATGCAACTAGCGTGTAAGGTACGCACTTGATAAGTTAGAAATCTACTAGAACATACTATCGACAAGTTAGAAATCTACTAGAATATAATATCGACAATAAATTAAAAAGATGAATAATAAGTATATATAGTATAGTTATATTGTAAAAAAATTTAAAATAATTCTATTTAATTTTAAATGTCTAAATACGTGTGTGCCTTCAGAAATGCATTTTTTATACATATATATTTTAAAAAGTAGAAGAAAATCAAAACGAGTAGATGATAAATCCATAGATGATCACCTGTAACAAAAAGAAAACTATATTAATCATACAATCAAAAGTKATACAATAGCCTGAMMTATTAATCGTCCAATTCGCARATGCACTTTTCAATTGAATCCTTTATTTACTTTTTATCAAATCTCTAATTACCGCGCGTTGCAATAAAATGAAATTTAAACGCGTGATTTTACATTTAAATAAAATAAATAAAAATAAAGAAATARGAAAAGTAAAAATACTAAGTTACTACAAAAAATAATATCTATTAATTATTATGAAATATTTTAAAGCTACATTAMATAGAAAAGAAAAATTGCAAATTTAATAAAATACGATAAAAATGAAAAATTTTAAAGACGAAACAAGAAAAAAGAAATTACTGTTTACCGAACGTTATTTAAACTTCAAAATTTAATATTACGAAAATTTTAATATTTTTGACTCTAACACATATGCAYCTTTTTGAACGATATAGACACGAATTTGGTGTCTCAAGGAGATGGAATGGTCCATCATCTCCAATTACAACTACAAATTAATGACGAGCAATTAAATAATATAATAGAATATAAAATATAACTAAGGAGCTATTTTCAAAAAGTTCGAACTTATTGTCGAACCTTTAAAAATAACTCAATAGTTTGTGTAGTTGCCCACTTGATACCACATTTAAGTGGGGGCCTCTTCGGCCTTAGCCTCTTCGGCATAATGCCTCTTCGGCATAATGCCTCTTCTTTCTTCATGCCCTAAACTCTGCTGTGAGGCTTTYTCTAAGCGCATTTTATAATACAAATCGTACAGTTACATTTACTCGAATGCCTCAACAGATATTTGATCTGATCGATGAACCTATTATTAACACTTTGCATTTAAAAAATTAAATAATATCAAACAAATGCAGAAACTTTGTAATACATCTTATGGTCTTACTTTTTTACTCGACCATTTTAATCTTTTATCTTTACTCTACTTTTTATTTACTATGCATATATAACAAATGAAGTATTTTCAGTAGGAATTACTAAAGAGCAAAGCGTTAATATACTTAATATTAAGTAAGTATCTAACGTATTCAGCTATCTTTACTTTTTTGAAAAAGAAT
>NW_014570052.1:0-9645 GCF_001313835.1 Polistes canadensis
ATATATATATATATATATATATATATATACGTCACCATTTCCTTTTCATGATGCCGCATGACTTTGGACAATTATTCTCATATCATTATCGCACCTTTATCCCTCGTTTATTATCTTTCTATCGTTAATGAGAAACGTGTGGTCATCGAACCAATCGAATCTCGTTTCTCTGCCATTGGGTATCGACGATGAGATATCAAACCGAGATCACATCAAAATAATTCCAACAATCCTTCATTGATTAAAAATATTCATGCGTTTAACATTCCTAAATAACTCTGACCGTGAAACGATATTTTAATTTTATTTGTAAAACCATTTATACTCGAGTTATTTCTTTTCGTTTAGGCCAACGTTAAATTCAATTAATCACTATTTTTGATTACTATTATAAATCATTGAAATGATTCATTAATTTATTTATCAATTTATCATTATTCGAGTTACATAATAATATTATCGACTTTGTTGTATTTGAAAAAAGAAAACTATCATAGGAAACCATATTATCTTGTCACTTAGTTCGAACATGAGGAATTTCAGGGCCAAAAGGGTTAACGTAGTAACGAGAAGGTCGTCTTAGAATCCTTATATCCTTGTCTGGCCCTTTTTTAACGCGATAAGGTTTACGAAGTTTAAGTACAGAACGGGCTAAAAGTTCTTGATAAAGAAAGAAAAGAACAAAAGGGGGGTCCCTTCGATGCATAAAAGTGCATCCTACGACGAAAACCAATTTAATCCAATTATCATATTATTCCTGTATATAATAAAAATAAATCAAAAAAATTGTGCAATTTAAAATAAAATATCTCATGCAACGTGGGTAGAGTGGGGAGGGGGAGGAGAAGGAGAAGGAGGAGGATCATTATTTTATTTTCTAAAAATTCTTTACCTTGTATATGGGGTTAAATAGAGTAACACTTTCAGGGTCTACCTCTCGTAGAAGATTAAAAAAAATATGAAAAAAAAAAAAAAAGAGAAACGAAACAAAAAAGGGGTAAAAAGAATCGGTGTCAACGTAAAAAAGGTAGGGCGCCAGCCAGCACCAGTAGACTATTTCTTTGGAAAACCACTTCCACTTGGGGTGGAACGATGCGTAATACCTGCAGTAGTAGTCTTTAAAGGGGCCCCCCTCTCCCTCGTAGGTGCAAGGTCGTCGCACCTGAGCTTCGTACTCCTTTTCTCTGTGAGAACCCTATGAAAGGTGATCCAATATCGGAGGTTTCGGACGTTTCTTAACTGCATATATATATATATATATATATATATATATAAATGTGTGTATGTGAAATTGTGTATGCATATGAGTATCATCGATGTCTTCTTCTTCTTTTTTTTCTTCTTCTTCTTCTTCTTCTTAGTCGTAGTTTGGTCGTCAAGCGAAAGGGCTTTAACGGATACGCGTGCGACGAGTAAAGGACACACGCATATTACTAATACTAATATATATATACATACATACATATACAGAACACATCGTAATGCATTCGTGATACGTTCCTGGCGCACGCAATCGTCCAGAAGAAGGAAGGATGTGGTCAAGAAGACGAACGGGGAGCAGGTGACGCTCGTTTCTACTCCCTCGTTTCACCCCTCCACCCCCTATAGTATTCCCCTTACCCCCCTGCCTTCGCCATCTTCTTCTTCTTCTTTTTTTTCTTTTACCTACATCGATATGTACACCCACAACCGTCTCTACTTACTTGATATCCCACGCTCCGAAATTAACTAACCTGCCCTTCACTTTTACCTGTGTAATATACGTGTATGTATATATGTGTTAGGTGTGTGTGTGGCTGTGTGTTGTGTGATTATTGAATAATTTCGTTTTAATTAGAAACATTAATATTGAGATTTTTGATTGAGAATTTCTAATCAATTTGTTTGTTATATATAAACACTTTTGGTGGTGGTGGTGTTGGTGGTGTGGTGTGTTATTGTTTTAATTTAATATTTATTATTTAACTTTTGAACTATAGTTGTTAACGTCGCATATACGTATGCGTCATTTTTGTCATTTTGCATACGTATGCATACTGCGAAAAAAAATTATCTTTTTTTAAATGACGCATAACGCGCGACATAAACAGTTTAAAATATTTTGGTTGACTAATATAAGTTCGTACAAATATATATTATTTTTTTTTTCCCCGATCAAATTAATTTGACCCAAAAAAAAAAAGAATGGCGTATATATTAGATTATTATTTTTTGTGAAATTAATTTTTAAACGTACGCGACATACGCGATACTTATTATTAATTGAATTCTATGAACATTATTTATATATATAGTATATTATAAAATATAAAATAATATTCGACATTGTACGATACTGTCGACTATGCGAAAAAGTATCGACAATCTAACAAACATTGATCATAATTCTCGGAATAATAATGATTTGTTGAAAAAGTTATTGAATTTCGCTTAACAGTATTAAATAATATTTTTTTCTTCAAACGATTTTTTATATCGTATACACATATACTCGTGATAAATAATACATGTAATAAAACTCTCTCACTCTCTATAGATATACTAATAATCTTTACAATACTAATGCAAACCTAAACCGTGTATATATGTACACTATTGGTCAAAAGTTTGAATTTTACCTTAAACTTCGAATTAACCGAATATTCATAAAAGAAAGGGGAAAAACCATTGATGTTGGAAAAAAAAAAAAAAGGAAAAAAAGAAGTAAAGAACAAAACTTCAGACACCGTGTATATTTAAACGTAACATAGAACCAGATCTCGATTCTTCGATATCAACATCGATGACGTCCACGTTAAAGCGGTCGATTAGTTAATTAAAGCCCGCGAGTATCAGCCATCTTATTGAATATTCAACGAACGTTCGTAATATACGAGTACTTTCTATTAGCAAGTATAGTTGATGTATTCGTGCACGCATTCACGCACCCATTCTATGGTTTTAAGTACTTACTTATATGTATACGTGTATATTTATGTACATATAGATGTATATGTAATACGTGTATATATATACACGTGTATTATACGTGCGTGTGAAAAGTTATTCTTTTTGAATTTATCTCGAAGATGAACGATTAAAACGTGTGTGGATCAGCATCGTTTCGCAAAGTACACACAAGTTTTCTATCTCTTTCTATTTCTCTTAGGGTCTCCTCCCCCCCCCCATAAGATTTATAGTCTAATCTATACTGTCGCAGGTGCGAAGATTTGAGTCATGATTTAAATAATCTTTCTAATGATTTATCGTGATACAACTCGTATATATGAACGTTAACCAACCTCCTGCAGTCTTTCTCTTTTTCTCTTTCTCTCTCTCTCACACTCTTACACTCTTTTTATCGTTATCTCTATATCTCTTTTTAATGATCGTCTAACATGAAACGAGTTATGACTCGTGTAACATAGATTACGTGGAATGTAATTATCAAATTCTATGGGGGTAAGTTAAATAATGCTTTAGGTAAGATGATAGATTTTCAATTTGTAATTTCGTGATCTGAAAAGATTGAAAAAGAAAAAGAAAAATTGTTCTACGTGATCTCGAAAATATTATTTTTTTTAAATCATCCATCGAATTAAAATCTAAAAATAAAATACAATGTGTACGTATATAGGAACTTGTAAATTGATCGTTAAAAATTATACTATGCAAATTTTATTTTCACATTAATTGAAATAAAAATTCTGGAACAAAACAAAACAAAATAATTCGATCGAATTCATTTCGAATCTAAAAATAAATATCCATTATATTATCTTGTAACATATTATATATATATATATATATAACAGAACATATATATATATATATATATAATTAACAGAAAATTACAAAATCTGATAGAAGTGTAGAAATGAAATTTTCTTTTTTAATTTTTTACGATATTTTGCGCGAATAAATTTAAAATCGAAATATTAAATACAATATACATATATATATTTATAAACAAGCACAGTCAACTGCAATTTTTGGAATTATAAGCTAATCGTGATTCGCAGGCTTCAGTTAACATCAGTTCGTCACGCGAGAGGAGTCAAGCGTGTTTTTTGGCTGTTCGTGGACCAAGGTTTGTCAGTAACGGTACCTACTCGGACGGTCACGATCGGGTGCACGATATTGAAAAGGTTCAGAAGAAAAGAACGTAGAGAACATTCTAGAAAAGGAACGAAAAACATTCCTTAAATCTAACGCATATAAAAAGAAAAAGAAATCATTGTGTGATCGATGTGAAACGAACAAAAATTCTATGCATTTGATCGAACACACACACACGCACATATTCTTCTACGAGAAAATAAATTCTATGCGATTATATTCAAATTATATGTATTTTCAAATTATAACACACACATTTGAAATATAAGAGAATGAAAAATAAGAAATTAAAAAATATATAAAAATAAAAGGAGAAAACATTATTTTATATTAAAAAATAATTATCAAAGAATTAATTAAAATATATATATATATAATATATTTTTTTCAATTGTTTCGTACAATTAAATTTTGTATATCGAAAGAAATGATATTAATTTCGAATTGTTCCATTGACCGCATTTGTTCAACGCTGTTTATATACGTATCGCTATTTATAGAAATGTAAAAACATATTAAATCTTTATAAATAATCATCGTCGAGATCATTAGAAACGTGTATACACGCATGGATCTCTTTAAATACGGGATCATGAATTTTATTATTTCAATTAAATTGATAGAAAAATAAAAAGGACGATTCGAAGAAGATAGAGACGATGCGAATACTTTTACAAATATACACACACAGAAAGAAACACTCTTAAACTCATACATACAGACATATATTTATACTCGTTGAGTAATGTACACACGTAAATACGTAAAACGGTATAAGCGGCAGGTGAAGTTCACAGCTGCTGGACAGCTGGACCGATATCTGCTTGAAGCGAAGTTCCAATGCATTTCGATGATAAGAAATTCAAACTTCACATCGACCGAGTTACGCGACGTACACGAAACTACGAATTAAAATCTTACTTGTGTTTTCACCTACGAAAGATCTTTCACCTTTCTTTTGTAAACAGTATATGTTATATATCTCTAACTTGTGTGGGCATTGATATATCTGTACAATTAAATGCGATTTCACTCGACACCCTTTTAATAATGATGATGTAAAGAAGAATAACACATTAGTATGCTAACGAAACAATCTCCTATTCGTTCTTTAGAAAATTATTTAATTACGTTTAATTGAAATAATTCGATAATTATGGTTTATGTAATGCAAAGTGTTATAAAACGTTACGTGTCGGAAGATTATTATACGGTGTAAGAAATTTCCTTCAAAATGTATACGGATGTAAGTAACCTGTAAGTAAATAAAATTACATATTTAATTTTTTCATTTCTCCTCTCTCTCTCTCTCTTTTTCTTATTATACGGAATAAGAAAATAATTATTACTGTTTTCTGACACAAAATCAATGCATACGATGAAAACTTTGATATCCGATAATTTATTATATTTAGATCTATAGAAAAGTTTTACTCGATAATATCTAATTATAATATTATTCTAAAAGTAATTGAATTTATTTACAAAATTAATCCAATTAGAAAATCAAGCAAATTTATTTAACAATGTTGAATATAATTCTACAAAAATAAAATTCACAAATTACCAATCATATTTGTAAGAAATCATTACTAACAACGAATACACACATATATATAGTGTTCAATAAATAATAATAATAATAATAATAATAATAATAATAATAGTGCAATATATTACTTTTAGTTTTTTAATCCAATAACGGGGATAGAACTTATCGAACAATCTATTAAAAATATTTTTATAATTAAACCAATATTTATACGTGTATGCATGTGAATTCGTAGGTACGTATAGATGTGTATATACATAGGTATGTGGTTATATGAGTGTATAGTGAGTAGAGCGACGAAAAGCCGTATCATGGGAAAACGCACGAACGACGACGTTATCGATCCTATAGCATAAACGGAGATACGTACACGCATCTATATATCGTGCACACGCTAACATGCTCGTATAAACATAGATATCCATGGGGTAAATAGGAGACCACGTAGCTAGAGCTTCCTTCTATGTACGCATTTATGGGGAAATACGTTGGTACGATCGTGTATGCAGAGTGGATCGTTTATCATGCTCGAATAGCATGCCTCTCCTAAATGTATATACGTATATTGTATAGATGTATGTGATGATATATATATATATATATGTGTGTGTGTGTGTGTATATACGTTTTATGAGAATAAGTACGTGAATATCGAGAGTGAAAGAAAATCTTACATGATTTCTATTCAATTACGTAATATCTAATCATTAGTAAGATTTACTAAACACAACGAAAAAATAAATTAAGATTATATTAAATTGATTAATATAAACCTATGAGTAATTATAACAATCGAATATGCGATACTAATTTTCTTTCAGTTAAAACTAATGCATTTCTTTATAAAAATACGTACATAGATTTGTATTGTATGAGTGCGTGATCGCATATAAATATTAAATCGTATATATATATATAAATTTTCGTACGATAAAGTTCATATATTTAACGTATGTAATTCGATATTTGTAATAACGTTTGAAGATATTAACTATCGATAAAAATGATGTATATTAATTTTAAAATAGTTTTGCTTAAAATGTATAGAATTGAAAGGTGAACAAATACTTAAAGTAGGATATATATATATGTACATTAACGTCATTCCAATGATTATCTACGAAGTCTCACGATCTAAAGTTAATCCTTAAGAAATGTAGTTTACATTGAATGACAGTTCGAAATATCCATTATGGAATACGAATACGTACGAACGCATACGAACGATTTTTGTGTTCTATGGATTCGATTCAATGATCTTTGAATAAAAATATATATCTCTGTGTATGTGTGTGTGTGTGAGAAAAAGAGAGTAAGAGAAAGTGAGAGAAAGGATAGATTGATCCATTGTTAAAGGTAAAAATCTAACTATAACAATAAGAATCTAAAGTCGAAAGCTGCTTGGTTGGTTGCTTGGTTGGTTGCTTGCTTGCCTTTGGAAAAAGAATCTTTTAGAGTTTTAAAAGATGGTTGAAGAGAGAAAATAAGGGTGGAGGGGTAGAAAAAAAGGGGGGAGGAGAAATAGAAGATGCCCGCTGACACGCGAGTTTTTCGAGGGAACGCGTTGTTAGCTCGGAGCCCTTTTTTTTCATAGGAAAATAGAAAAAGGTCGCTTTCTTAGGTTGCTCTTGATAATAGCGAATGGTTCTGAAATAGGTTTGAAAGGTCTGGTCTAGTCTAGTCTAGTCTAGTCTAGTCTAGCCTAGTCTGATCTGATCTGTTATGTTCTGCTTCATTTTACTTTGCTTTGCTTTGCTTTGCTAGATTTGGTCGGATTTACCCTTCTCTTTTCAAGTGTATACATGAAACCGATAAATTCAATAATCGATCGTAAAAATAGTTTTTCGAATCGAATCCGTTGATTGACAATGATAATTCTCCTTTCAAAAAATGTCTTATTTTATTTATTATTAAATTTTGAAGGAATATCAATTTAAACGAATCTACATTTTCTTACGATAAAGTTCATATATTTAACGTATGTAATTCGATATTTGTAATAACGTTTGAAGATATAAACTATCGATAAAAAAAAATTATGGATATTAATCTTAAAATAGTTTGCTTAAAAAGTATAGAATTGAAAGGTGAACAAATACTTAAACTAGGATATCATCTTTATTTTTCTTTTTTCTTATTTAATACTCTCTCTCTTTCTCTCTCTCTCTCTGAAATAGAAACGTAAATCCCGTAGACGGTTTTGTCAGACTATATGAACTAACCTGGCAAAGACCTTCGAACACGGTATACCTTAGTTCGAGGTAAAAAATATGAAGATTTACCGCGACAGCTGGTCGACCTGCTCGGCAGGATCCCCCCCGTGCATTGGGGCCTCTCTAAGGGCCGCACTTTTAAATCCTCCTTTTCGATACCTGCCGCGAAAAAGAGAGAGAGAGAGAGAGAAAGAAAGATAGTGAATATAATCTTCGAGCCGCAATTTTGAGAACCTTTTGGTAATGCTGCTGCTACTTCTGCTGCTACTACTACTACTACTACTACTACTAATTCTGCTGCCGATTTTACTGTTGCTACCTTTCCTTGATGTTCATGGTTTAGATCTTTCAGATGGAAAAGAAAAAGATTTTTTTTCCTTTATATATCATTGTATTCCTTTACAGTTTGGAAAAGTCTCGGCGGGATCTTTTCAATCCGAACGATTATTGGAAAATATTCGAAATGTGGAAAAATGGGGGATAGGTCAGGAAAGAATTTTTCTAAGATCACCATCTGCTCTTGCTTGAAATCTTTTAAGTGGAAATATAAAGAAACCAGTTTTTCTTTCTCCCTTTCTCTCTCTCTCTCTCTCTCTCTCTCTCTGTCTGTCTGTCTGGGTCCAGCGTTTTCTTCCGATTATTTAAAATCTGCGTTTCGTTTCAACGATCGTTAGAAAATATTTTCTCGCGTGGGATCTCTTCGAGAAATATTATTTAAGATACTGCGAGAATAAATATAATATAATCGATTATGATTGTAAATTTTTTCGATATTTGATATTGTTTGTCAGTCTTGTGGGATTTTTAATATTAACAAAATAAAAAAAAAGAAAAGAAAAACAAACGAAATGTATTTTATAATTGATCGAATATCTCGATTTCCATTCGTTTAAAATGTGCATTAAGAACATATGCGAGATTTAAACAATTATATTAAGTAAGAACAAATTATACGAACACGTTATAAATAATTAAGTAAAAATAATAAATATATATAACTAATATGAATACTAAAATAGAAATAATTTAAAGACACCCTTAAACTCGTTCGTTAATTATTCGAAACCATTTCCTAATATTATAATATTATAATGTATATAATATAATATAATATAATATAATTACATTAATTAGGATAATGGTGTTGTATTATATTTTATTTAATATTTTCGTCGTATACGTAAAGATTTTAGTTAAATGAAAATAAAAATATCTACGAACCAGATGGAAAAGATTTCTTTTCTCTCGATCCACACACAATTTTCCTTTCTGGTCCATTCTCTCCTTCCTTTCTATCGTTTCGTTTCGTTTCGTTTCGTTTCTTTTCGTTTCCTTTCAAAAATGGTAAAAAAGAAAAAGAGAGAAAGAGAGAGAGAGAGATAGATGATGCAGGATGAAATTCGTGAAAGATGTAGTATGGCTGACGTCCTCACTCCTGTCATCCCGCCTCCAACTAAACTCACAAGGTTCGGAACCTTCGTCGTAAAGTCGGCACTTTGATCAAACCTTAGAAGGAAATTTTATCCACGAAAACGGAGCTTCTACGATCCTAAAGGAAGATTAGAAACGTCTAAATTGAATCTTCCTTTCTCTTCTTCTTATTCTTCTTATTCTCCTATCGTTTATTTTTTCTTCTTCTTTTACGGAAGTTTCATGAAATATAATTATAAATAATACGGATTAAAAATAATAATATTAATATATATATATATGTTATTGAGATTTGTATAGTTTATATTTGCATATTTATACAAATGAATTAAAAAAATATTGGAAAATTAA
>NW_014570052.1:9815-17706 GCF_001313835.1 Polistes canadensis
TATGTGCACCGTATGTAAAATCTAACGTTAATAATTATTGAAGTAATATTAATTAGAAGCGTTATTTAAAAAAAAAAAAAAACGATATGAAACATTGTATTTAATTTAAATTAGAAGATAAATGATTGAAAAAATTATACGATACTTAAAAATGTATAAGCAGGAGCACTTGTATATACGTCTGTTCAGATACTTAGAAGAATGACGACTGAGAAGAAATAAATAAATACAGGTTAAACTATTCGACGGTTTGTTTAATGTTTTGTTTATGCTTACATCTCCCTCTCTCTCTCTCTCGTTCTTTTTCGTTTGTTTCCTATTCAGAATTTTTATATGTCGAACTTTAAGCTCGGTGTACATTAAAAAAGTGGTTTCAGTGTTCGTTCGAATTATCGAAAATTAATGAATTTGTTTTATCTCTTTCTATTAAATATACTTCTTTCTTCTTTCATATTTTAACAGGACAGTATATAATAAATATAAGTCTTATTAAATTTTAATAAATAAATTTTGACGTACTTTTATCGTTTTTATTTTTTATATATATTATAAAAATGAATGAATCAATTAATATTATAAATAAAAATAAATATCACATGACAAATATAATTTGATAATAATAATAATAATAATTTACGTATATTTAAATCATCTTTCAACTTTGTGTTCTTTACGTTTAGGATAGGATTTTCAGAAGAAGAAGAAGAAGAAGAAAAAAAAAAACGATCCAAGGCACGTATTAAAATAATTATTATTCAAAGAACGAGACGAGATAAGTAAAGGAGTCGAAAAAGATTATCGTTTCTATTCGTCTAAGATCGTGTTACGATGCGTGCCCGTGTAACGAGAAAACTAATCCTAGATTTTAGTGTTACGGCACGAGCGACCTTTAATTTAAGGGAATAGTAAAGAAGAAATCCTTTTTTGAATCCGTGACATAGTAGTCGGTGTTGACTTCGAATCGTGCTCACGATTAAAATGCAAGAATATATTACACGAATTATGAAATTTCATTTCAAATAGAGAAACATTGTTCGTTTAATTTTTTTATATTTATAAAAAATAACCAAAAAAAAAAAGAAGAAAAAACCAACCAACACAAATCGATTTATCATTAATTTTTTGTTTCTTTTTTTCAATTTACATTTCCCTTTCTTAGAATATTGTTGTATAACAATAAGAAAAAAAAAATTAATAAGAAATGATAAAATTTTGTGCCACCTTAACGTAATATTTTTAATGACTTGTATATTTTAAAAAAAATATGAAGAATAGAAAGGAAGGAAGAAAGAAAAAGAAAAAGAAAAAGGAATAAGAAAGAAAGAAGATAGAATGAATTAGGTAGCTTATTCGAATTGTAGAGAAGCAATAAAAGAGACATGGTTCTTTGGTTTTGTTAAAAGTAACGATACGCTTTAACCCGCGGCGTTAATAAAACGGTAAGCACCTGAATATATATACTACCCAGTAGATACACCTGCCTGTTGGTTTATTTCCATCTAGAAAACAGATATCTCTGATGCTTCTTTTACTAGTTCCAAATCAGCAATACTTTTCAAAGAATTTCTATTGATACTTTTGCTATTTATTTATTTACAATGATTTTACATCAATGCGTTATACGTAAAAGGAAGAAGAAGAAGAAGAAGAAGAAGAAGAAAATAAAAAAAGGGAGAAAAGATGAAGGGAAAGGAGGAAAACGGATGAAAGGTTACAATACAAGCGATGTCAAACGAACTAGAAATGAAATTTGTTCTTTGAATGTGTTTTTTTGAAACGATTAAGTATACTATTGAAATGTATCTTTGATCCTACGGTTTTATTCGTGTCCTCAGCTAAACAAGATTTCACGCTTTTGAATCAGTTGGCAAAGGTATAGTTAAAATACACGAATTTATTTAAAAAAGAAAAAAAAAAAAGTCGTTACTTATTCATAAAAAGAATTTAAAACATTTCGATTATTTCGTTGTTAGAATTATTCTATTTTATATTTTTCATTTGTTAATACGAATTCTTCAATGTTATATGATTCATTCGAAAAGTATATACCAATGATGGTAGACGGACGATGATTCCACAAATATTAAATCAACAATTTATTATTTTTTTAATTTCGTAAAATGATTTTTTACAAAGGTTTTTTCTTTAAGAAAAAAACAGAAAACACCATGTAGATATAAACTACAACCTATTTAAATATTTGTAAATCGACGAGAATTTTGTTGTTTTGGGGACGAACCAATGCTAGCAAACCATTGTCGTAAATGATTCTCAATTCTCGATTTGTTTTCAAAGGACTATTTTAATAATACAAAAAAAGTAATAAAATAAAATAAAATAAAATAAAATAAAATAAAATTTTAATATAGGAAGAGCTTAAATTTGACGTTGAAAATAAAATTTAAAAAAATAAGGACGATTTTGATAGGAAGGCAAAAAGAAAACAAAAAAAAAAGAAGAAAATTCGATTCGTTACGTCGTTACTTTAATGTTACGTGATGAACTCGATGAAAATCATATAATATTTTATAGAGAGCGAAAGAAAGAGAGAGAGAGAGAGAGAGAGAGAGAGAGAGATAGATAGAGAGAGAGAGAGAGAGAGAGAGAGAGAGAGATAGAGAGAGAGGAGTCGGAAAGTCGGTTATATAGGTATGTAAGTATATTCGTACGTTTGCAAGTATGTATGTATGTGTGTGTGTGTATATGTGTACACTCTTACGTTTCAGAAAGTGGACAGGTGCTACGGGTCGGCAGCTGCCACCTGCGCGCATTATCACGCGCTGCCATTTCTCGCGTCTCTGGCTATTTTTCATTTTTATATACATATATATGTGTGTGTGCGTGTGTGTATGCGTGTGTATCTCTCTCTCTCTCTCTCTCTGTGTTTTCTCTTTCTATCTTTGTTACTTTTTTATTTTTTAATTTTTTTTTTAATTTAATTTTATTTCATTTTATTTTATTTTATTTTAATTTTTTTTGTTCACTCACTTACGATCGTTCTCTTCCTACTTGTTGGAAGATGAGAAGATGAGAGAAACGAGATGATTGGTAATAAAGAGTTGAAGAAAAAAAAAGCTTTGAAAGCTACTCGTCACGATTTTCATCGAACACTTCTTCTATCATCTTATTTCATTTTTCTTTTCTTCTTGTTAATTTGATTTGATTTGATTTGATTTGATTTTTTTTTCTTTCAATTTAGAGTTCAATATTTATCTTTTTTTTTTTTTTTCTTATATTTTATATTTTTATACTCTTCCCCTTCTACTTTTCACACGTTAGTTGATTTTTTTTTCTTTCAATTTAGAGTTCAATATTTACCTTTTTTCTTTTTTTTTTTATATTTTATATTTTTATACTCTTCCCCTTCTACTTTTCACACGTTAGTTGATTTTTTTTTCTTTCAATTTAGAGTTCAATATTTACCTTTTTTCTTTTTTTTTTTTATATATATTTTATATTTTTATACTCTTCCCCTTCTATTTTTCACACGTTAGTTATTATTTATTTCCCCGTATATCTTTTGTGTATGCGTTTCCCTTTAGATTTTTCTCTTTTTTTTTTCTTCTTCTTCTTTTTATTTTATTGTACCTTTTTTATTCTTTTTTTTTTTCCAGAATATTTTTCTCTCTCTCTCTTTCTTTCTTGTTAATACTAACTCACTCACTCACTCACTCACTCAGTTTCCTATCCTTTTCGTGTATTGTTTGCACAGGAAATATTTAACGATGGTGCAGATGCGTCGCCCTTGGCCATAACGATTTGAGAAACTGGTGTAAAGGATGGAGGAGGTTTGCTTTAGCGTACTGCCAATAAAAATACCACTTATTTCGAGGAAGTGCTTGTGAAAAGATAGAAAGAGAAAGAGAGAGAGAATGAGAGGAAGGGAAGAAACTATGTCTTAGAAACTATAATTAACTCTTGCCTTTTTTTATTCTTTTCACTTTTTTTTTTGGGGGGGAGGGTTTCTTTTTTTTTTATTTTCTTCCTCCTTTTCTCTGTTTTTCACTCTCTGCACACGAATTCGATGCATTTTCCTAGAAAACTAATAAACTTTTACTCCGTCATCTAGATGATGATTTTGTAAACATTTTTAACGATTTTTAGAATCATCTGGGATCGTTGCTTTTTCATTTTTGTTTTCTTTTTTTTTCTTTTTCTTCTACAAGGGCGAGAAGCGGAGAGTGGAGTGGGGGAAGAGTCAAGTGGTGTTTTGGTTTTTTTTTTTTTTAACGAACGTGGCACGCGTGTTAAATTTGTGAATTTCCTGCTGCACGATGCGAAATAGAAAATAGTTTTGCTTAAAATGTGACGCATACGATTTCGTATTAAGGACACATGAGTCAGTAGTAAATTATTAGTTATGCGTATTTTACTGTTTTAAAAATAGTATACATTTATTTATTATTGTTATTACTATTATTTTTTAATATTTTATTAATAATAATATAATAAATTTAAAAAAAAAAAAAAAAAAAAAAAAAAAGTAGGTAACCATTTATGTGCATACTTTCTTGTTTCTAAATTTCTAAATAGAAATAATTCTTACTTCATTTTAAAATTCCCAAAAATTGATCAATCGAAGAAAAATAATAGAACAGATTTAAACGGATCCTCGTATAAAATCATTTTCAAAAGATTGAAATAATCGGTATCGTTATCATTCGATAAACGATAGTTACCAAGTATCATCGTATCAAGGACGCGTGAATCGATTAAAATCAGCGTTGGTGGAATGACAACTAGATGAAAATCTAAGTAACAGGAAGCTAAAAAGA
The DNA here is from genome assembly GCF_001313835.1 of Polistes canadensis. Lineage (NCBI taxonomy): Eukaryota > Metazoa > Arthropoda > Insecta > Hymenoptera > Vespidae > Polistes > Polistes canadensis. The sequence goes on from NW_014570052.1 coordinate 14,591, forward strand.
AGAATTTGAAGTAGCAGTAGCAGAATTAGTAACAGCAACATCAGTTTCAGTCGAGTCGAGTTTTTTCAGTCAACGTGTCCCTCTTACTTTTCTTTTCTTTTTTTTTTTCTCTGAAGAAAAATAGAGAGAGAGAGAGAGAGAGAGAGAGAGTGAATGAGAAGGAGAAAGGAAAAGAGAAAAAGAGAAATAGAGTGAACCAACCATGCATGATTTACGTGTTATGTGCGAGCACGTTGATCTTATGGGTTGAACGAAGAAAGATAGATATACATAAAAAAAAAGAAAAAAAAAAGAAAAGGAAACGGAAGCAAAAATGAAGCGACTGATGAGGTTGAGGGAAAGATTCATGTGCATGTGTGTGTGTGTGTGTGGGTATATATTAGAAATATTACCAAGAGACTGAGACAAATTCCTAGAGGGATGAAACAAAAAAAAAAAGGAGGAGGAAATAGAAAAGGAAAAAAGAAAATATATATATTTAAAAGCACCGGTAATTATATGGCAATGGAAAAAAAAAAAATATACAAGAAATGTTCTCTACACGATTTAATATTTGTGATATAAATAATTTCGGAATTTTTGTTTAATTACTTCGTTATGTATTGCAATTAGTGGCACATGTATGAAGAAGAGTAAGATGAAATTTGAAATAGAATCTCGTAAAAGAAAAGGAGTTTTACTAATTTATTCGTTGTTCTTATCAGTTGAAAAAAAAAAAAAAAGAAAAGAAATGTAAAACAGATGGATGGATGTGAAAAGATTGTATAAAAACGAGCTTGGAAAAAAAGGATCCCTAAAACTTACATAGTACAAAGATATCCATTTTCCTTTGTTATCAAACGCTTAACACTCAATTTAGATTAGGAGAAGGGTAGGATTACTACTCGTTTGGAAAAAGCGAATAAGAGAGGTAGGAAGATCGGAAGATCTCGAAGAACCCGTATCTCACTCGTCTTACATTTCATTCGCAAATCGATATGTCGGTGCGGGTACCCCGATGATCTCTGTGCTGTGCAAAAAAAAAAAACCATTTTCTCTCTCTTCTTCCGTTCTATTTTTTCTCGTTTTCTTCCTTATTTCATACGAAGGACATTTAAAATCTATATAATAAAAAACATATAACAAGAAAAAAACACACGAATCAAGATAAATTCTGATTATAATATTATATTTCTATTTGGATATATAAATATAAGTAATAAATTGAAATTAGAATAAATTAAATGGACAATAATAATTGATAAGATAAGAAATAACCAAAAAAAAAATTCTTGCAAACAGAATGAAACATTTTTAACAAAAAAATTACGTATCAAATCATTTGAATTGTTTGGAAAAACAATAAATTTTCGAATATTTTCGAATAATTTCAGGAAGAAAAAAAAAACAAAATGTCTTTAATAATTATGAGATTGTGCGAAATTAGAAAAGAACGTATGAAAAATTGGAAATTCAGGGAATAGTATAGATAGGGGTGAGAATGTGTATTAAGTTAGGATACATAGCAACAAGTTTCTTCTTCGATAGATTCTGGGGACACGATTAAACGACTAATTATCGAGGATATGGGGAAATTAGTCGAAAGAGACATCGACGCCAAGTTAAGCGAGATTACACCATACCAACAAACTCCGACGTTATTCCGCTTAGGCTAACACTTTGAGGAGGGCTCGTGAGTCACGCGAATGACTCACAATCAGTCCTCTCTTTAACTCACGCCAAAGTAAAGGCCATGTTTCTTCCTATATACCTGTATGTTAAACCTAAATCCTTGGGATCTTCTCCTTCAGAATTCACACACTAATTCCACGAATCGTAACTTTCTCGATACACATACACACAGAGATACATATTATACATTAAACACAAGAGTGTGTGTTTGATAATTACGAAAGTGGACTGATTGTTACTATTCAAATACTCATTTTTTTATTACGTCATTTATATATGTTAAAAGTATTAATATTTGTATTATCTTTTTATTCGCTTTTGCAAAATTACGAAACGTTACACGCGTGTAAGTATAACATTTGTTAATTATTATTAAAGTATATATATATTCTTGAATCTAAGACAAAGTTTTATTTCGCGATTACAATTATTAATATTATCATATTAATATTTATAATTTGTTAAACTATTGTTTCACTTTGCCATATTACGTTTATTTATCAAATTAAATCACATTTCGCAAGAAAGAACACATTAATTATTGATTAATGTTAATCTTATATTATACAAAGAAAAATTTGATATTTAATATTAACAAAATATTATCAATAATAATAATAATAATAATAATAATAATAATAATTATATTTATATTTCGTGTACAGACATTTTTCAAATCGATTCTTTTATAGCAGGTAACCGCTAATGATTAATGTATTATATTTTTCAATTGGAAATTATGCTTATCACGTTACGTACACACGACGAGAAACAAACGTGGCAAGGAAGTAAGTAACAAAGTATCTACAAAGGAAAAAAAAAAAAAAAAGAAAAAAGGAAGATAGAAAGAGAGGTATGCCAAGAGAGTCTCTCTCTCTCTCATTCTCTCTCATTCTCTCTCTCAGTATAATAAATTCGTAATAGATTTTAAAATCCAGGTCCCACCGCCCTTTCGTCGCGTGGCCGAACGAAGTTTGTGCGAGGACTCGAAGAAGAGACTTTCAAAAATAAAACATAGAAAAAAATGTTAATACGTATACGCGTCTGTCCTCTGTATGTTGGACATGTGTGTGTGTGTGTGTGTGCATGTTTCGCGTGGGACATACTAATCGAGAAAAGTTCGCTTCCGAATGCACAAGGCGTAATAAAAGAGACGCGTGGGTCATCGTTTCTTCGTCGTTTCCACGTAGTTTCATGTCGTATCATGGCATGTCCTTTCGTGTTGTATCGTGTCCTTTCGTGTTTTTCCTCGTCCTTTTAGTTTACGTTACTTACGATGTTACTTACCCCTTCACCTAATATGCCATTTTATTTTTCTCTCATATTATTATTTGTTTCAATTATTTTCTTTTCTTTCTTTTGTTACAAGAAAGAAAAGGTGAAATTAAAACATCAATTTTATAATTATAGATAGTTTAATTTTAAGATTGTTGATAATTATTGGT
>NW_014570052.1:18766-41224 GCF_001313835.1 Polistes canadensis
AAAATAGATAATTTAAAAATGTCTAATTATCAATTTGTATAATATTTTTATTGGCCTTCAACAAAAAATATATATATATATATCTTTATAATATACTTAAATCGAAGTATAAATAAAAAATAATACACATGTATGATAATAATCGATTATCTCTTATGCTATTTTCATAATCATCGGTTCGTATATGAAGTTTGTTTTATGATCTCATTTAAAATTTACGATATTTGATTATTTCTTTTTCATTGTTCTTTTTCATCATCATCATCTTCTTCTTCTTATTACCGTATTTTTTTTTTTTTTTTATCTGACAATGAAATAACGCGAGTGTCGTCGTCATCTACGCAGATTTATTCTCCTTGATAGATCGGTCGCGCCACTGTAATACCAGGAATGCGTTGAACAAATTCAACGAACGCATTCCATTATAAATTCTTAAAGAATGAGTAATATAACGATGACTCTTCTAAGGTTCATAGAGAGAAACACGTGTGCCACTTTACCTATAATCATAATTTTGTTTCACATGTATTCATCATTATCATCATCATCATCAAGAATATCTTTCATTTCTTTTTTTTTCTTTTTTTTTTTTCATATGAATCTCCTTTTAACCTTAACGATCTATCATGATCAATCGATTAATTATTATTATTATTATTTGTGAAAATTTGTTAGAATTATTATTATTAATGTATACGTTATAATTATATTCTTTTTTTTTTGTTTTTTTTTCTTTATTTTTCTAACAATATTATACGATCATTTTGTTATTTCTCAAATATACGCGTAATGTATATTGTACAATTAATTCATTTAAAAATCGTATTAATATATGTATACGTTATAATTTAATTATATTTCAAGATCTCGTAAAAATATATTGCAATTAATATTGAATTTAAAATATATCGAATTTTGTTCGTAGTCGGATTAATTTATGGATTATAATAATATCATTATATTTAAGTAATCTCGTATATATATATATATATTAAAAATTCATAATTTACAAATGATAATATATATTTTTTATTACTGTTGCATATAAAGAAAATAATAATTCGTAATATTTTGATGAAGAAAAATTTTGGCAAATGTCGACATCCGGCGCGATTCGTGAGACTCGTATTCGATATGTACAAGCTCTGACGTGGGATTACGTTTCTGAAGACCGTTAACGGGACTTAGGGCCCACCTTGTTCGAGATCTCTTTCACCCTTCGCTCTTTTACGGGACGTCACGGTAAGTGTTCGCTTCCGATTACGTTCGCAATTGTAAAACGTTTCTTTCTTTCTCTTTCTCTTTCTCTTTCTCTTTCTCTTTCTCTTTCTCTTCCTTTTCCTTCTTCATTTTCGTTTTTTCTTAATTTTTTTTTCTCTTTTCGTTCACGAGCCACGAGACGAAAAAATACTCGGTGTTCGAGAACCGTGAGAGCCATGATAAACAAAAAAGAAAAGAAAAGAAAAGAAAAGAAAAAATAAATAAAGGACAAGAAAAGAAAACGTCTTCCTTTACTTCCTCTCAAATGTTTTTTATCATTTCGCAAAAAAATACTTCACCTCGTGTATAAAATTGTCTCCTGTCTTCCCTTTTTTTCCTGTTTATTATTTTATTTATCTTTTATTTCAATCGATATATATACATATAATGATAAGTAAAAAAGAAAATAGCGTGTAAAATCTTAAATTATAATATTGTACGTTATAAATCTACCCCTTTTGAAAATCATTGACCTAACTAACGAGATATAATACAAAATACAACACGGTGACTATTACGATGCAGGAAACGGAAGGTATGGAAAATAAAAAAGATAAAAAAAGAAATAGGAAACAAATACTTTTCGCATATCGATCAATTTTTCATGAATCGAAGCATGACGCACGTCACGAAAGAGAACCCTTTCGGATGGTTGCTTTCATTACGCGTTTCCTCGATAAAAATGTGCCATTTCACGAATTGACTCGTTGCACTTCCGGGCCATATACACCTATGTGTAGAATATTTGTATATTTCTCTGTGTGTATGTGTGTGTACGAGCCCATGAATGAGTTTCATGGTCGCGGAGCGATCCGTGACGCGAAGGGCCAATTTAAAGGGCGTTATCGAAAAAGAGAAAGAGAGAAAGAGAGAGAGAGAGAACAACCAGGAAGTATGAATATTCATGGTGGTACAATGAAAGCCTCGAGGCACAACGATTCTGATCCCGATTCGCATATTCCATTAAGCTTCCTCGTTTACCGTAATTTAACGATTTCCTACGGCATCTTTCAGTCCTTTCAAACTACGCGCCATAAAATATCTTCCGGTAGATCATCATCCAGCGCGGGAAATGAAATCGTATCAAGCTTGTAATCAATTCAATTTACCTACAAGCTATATTATTCCTTTATAGAAAATTATAGCTTTATTTTATAACAGGCTGTTATTTATAGTTTCATAAAAATGTCATTATCCTTATTATGTTATTTGTTCCATGAATTATTACGTATTTATTATGTATAATCATTATTAAAATAATATATACATATATATATATATATATATTTAATTAAACGTGAGATAATACTAGAGTTACTATCTCTCGGATGATTGTTCAAACTATACGACTGCAGTCGGTAACAATTTGATAATCGCATTTAGTCGGTAATTCTTCTGTATCGACATAAGTTTTTCTTCGATAACGATAGAGCTGCTTTTTATCGATAAGTTATCCGTTACATAGATAATTTATAAAATTCAAAATATTTAGCACAAGAAAGTTGGCATAGAACCGCAACAGCAGGAAAAAATGAAGGTGCTCTTAATTATTTAGTAATTGCACATTTAAAATCTACAATTGCACACTTTATCAATTAATTATTTAATTAGTTATGAATAATTGAAAAATCGAAAACGTTGTTTCTCATTCCTAAGCTAAGAAATGATGATTTCTATTAATTTTTGTTTTCAATCAATTACTCACTTTTTGTTTATCTGTTTTTCTCCGGTCTTTCTAGTGCCAATATAATATCGGTTTTTTTATTTAATCTAGTCATTCTTCTTCCTGTACGTGTTCTAAGACAAACGTTCTTAACGAGTAAAATCAGTTAATAAATAATTAAAATGAAATATCTATATTAGTAATCTGCTTGTTATTTGCTTTTAAATATATATAAAATTTAATTATACATTCACTTTGTGTACACTACTTGCTATTAAAAGTTACAAGGAAATAAGAAAGTTTCAAATATATTGAAATTCTAGTAACATGGCTAAGCCGATATTGGTAATAGTAGAGCTCCACCTTTTTCTTACCGACCGAGATTTGATGGAAACTTACCATCAGAAGTACCGACAAAAAAAAAATTTTTATCGCAGAAAGAAAAGAATAATTGCAGGTTTGTGCAAACAATTTGCTCGTTTAAAAACGATAAATGCTTGTATTATTTTTGCAATTATTTCACTTTAATAACTCTGATAGGAAAACAGTTTAAAAATTCGGTAGTAAAAACAGATAAATCTCGGCCAGAAAAAGGTTTAAAATATCAGACAATAATACATATTTTTTCTCAGTCAGTAAAACAGATTTAACTTAGTCAGTAAAACAGATTTATCTACTCAGTCAGAAAACAGATTTATTTTACTCTCTCGGAAAAACAGATTTATTTACTCAGTCAGAAAAAAGATTTATTTACTCGGTAGGTAAAACAGATTAAGTTTACTCGGTTGGTAAAACAGTTTTATTTTACTCTGCTGGTAAAACATATTTGTTTACTTGGTTGGTAAAACAGATTTATTTTTACTCTATCGGTAAAACAGAGTTTGACAATATAATTTTTCACGGCAGATTGAAAAGAATGATTGCAGGTAATTGCAAAATAATTTATCGTTTATAATTAATAATTGCTTATTTTATTTTCTCATTTTTTTTTACTCTAGTAACTTTTTTGCTACTGTTACCAATATCGGCTTAGCTATGTTACTAGAATTTCAATATAGTTGAAACTTTCTTTTTTCCTAGTAACTTTTAATAGCAAGTTATGTACACAAAGTGAATGTGTTATCATATTTAATATACATTTAAAAGCAAACAAAAATAAGAATTCTATTATACATATCTCGTTTTAATTTTTAATTAAAGGATCTTACTCTTTAAGAACATTTGTTTTTGAACAGCTACAGGAAAAAGATTTACTAGAATAGAAAATAAAACCGATGTCATATTGGGGCTAGAAATGCCTGAGAAAAACGGACGAATAAAATGTGTGCAATTGATTGATAACAAAAAAAAATAAAAAACTTTATTGGTTTGTTTAGAAATGAGAAGAAACGTTTTCGATTTTTCAATTATTAATAACTGATTAAATAATAATTAATTGATAAAATGTGTAATTATAGATTTTAAATGTTTTTCTTTTTGTTTTCTTTAAATGTATGGTATTCTTAGAAAGAAAAATAAATAGGGAAGAAAACGATAGGAAATATAAAGAGAATCGTTGCAATTAGCAAACGTTTGTAGAAAAAACTTTTAAGTAGGTAAGAAAAGATGATAATGATAATGGATGAGAATGGGATGAATTTATTGCTGAATGAAAGTTCGAAAATCCGGATCACTTATCCTCTTCTAATCGTAACCCGTCACGACTTGAAGGATTCGAAAGGATTCTCTAGACGTTCTTACTTAGCTCATCGAATCGATTTCACAGCTTTAAGTTATAACCCGATGAAAGAAAGAAACGATCTCGGTTACGTCCGTTTGTTTCGCATGATGGTACTTCAAACCCTTTAACGTCGACTAGAAGACGAAAGAAACAAAATCCGTCGGTGACGAGTTGCTTACTCACGAGCATTTTCTCGCATTTTATAATCGCATTTAATAAAAGTATTAAAATAACTACGCAAAAAATAAAAAAAAAATAAAAGTGTACATCGAGAAGTATATTCGAATAATATTAATCGAATAAAACAAATATCGTAAAAATTCGCTTAAATATAAAAAGATAATAAATAAATAAATAAATAAATGTGAATTATTTGGGAAATCATTAAAGATAAATTTTTAACTGGGTACAAAAATATCTATGAAAATAGTAAATAAAATTTATCAATGGGTACTCGAATAAATTAAATATAGACGGGATGTAGTTGGAAATATTTGTTAAAACAAAATATGTTTGGTTTTTTTTTTTCCACGTAATAAAAGCAACCGAGGTTTGGATATAACGTTAATATTTTATGTATTCACAAATCAATAGTCATGTACCGCAACCTATCGGCATATCAAATTTCTTTCGATTTTTATATTGATCATTAATTATTCTTTTGGAACGAGTACGATATTGCCAATCGTACGAGATATGATTGAAAGACAATTTGTTTTTAGCTTCGCGATATTTGTTTTAAGAAAATAAATTTACGAAATAATTTTCGAGACAATTTGTTATTTCTTCTTTTTATTATAATTCGATTAATTTATTAATATCGAGATCATTTAACGTGACATCTTCTTGATTCTTAATTTAATTAAATTTTCCACTATATATGTACGTACGTGTTGTACTTGTTTTTACGATAGAACGAGAAGTTTCTATATTAGATTTTTCTAACTAAGAACCCATACTTTTAACGATTTTCGCATGAGATTTACGCAATTTAAGTAATGTCAACGTTAACTAAGAATGAGATTCCTTGAAATGTTCCTTCAAGGAATACAAACTTTTCTCTTGCTAGCCAATTTTGTACAAAACCTTTCGAATTAACACGTTTACTGTCGGTCGTGCCATGATCTACCTTTGCTTTCAATTCAAACTGTTTTATAATTAAACTGCATACAAAATCATTGAACAAGGTATCTCCAACCATTAATTAATAAACTTAATAATACTCTAGAATAGTATATAATAAAAACATATATATATACGATCATATTATTCGAATTCAAATCACCATAATAATTTTCAGATCAACTAACAGAACCATATAATTTCCGAGAATAACACATTTAATTAACAATTATTTTGATATTTAAATGACCCGTTTATTTAATTTTCTCTTTTAAACTTCTCTATTTATTCGGTTCTTTCAAAAATTGATTAGAATTACGAACGAATGGGTAGATACGTAACATGTAATATAATAAATCAGAGATTAATCCAATTGACGTATGCGAGTTTTGACTTTTTTCTCTCTCTCTTTCTCTCTCTCTCTCTCTTTTCTACTGTTTCTCTTGCAACAACAATCAGGAACATTACGAAGTACTTGACCATCTCTGTTCTCCTTCTACTTTGGCCTCTCATGAATTTAATGAGACAGAGAGTACACGTACAAGAGAGTGAGAGAGAGAGAGATAGATAGAACGATGTTGTATTTCCACGGGTCGTGTCTCGTTAAGCTCTTGAATTCAACTCGAGATTCCAGATTTCTCTCTGTAAGCTTCATCGCAAAGCTCGTACAAATGTATGGTATAGGTGTTTCACGTTAAGCGTGAAATTTGATAGAAAAATGTTGTTCATCGATAAGTACGATTGAGACAATCGAACGTATTAAAGAAACATACTCTTACAAATTTGATTTAAAACTTGGATAGGAAAATTTTCTGTCAACTCGAAATCAATCTCAATCGTTAAATGTCGGTCAAACTGTTAAGGATATTTGTAAAGTAATTTATAAGGAAATTACCATTTTCACGACATACATATAAACGTTCGATAAATTTCGCAATGATAAAATAATTAAATTTATTTCGATGATTAATTAATTATTATATTAAATATATTAAAAAAAAAAAACAAGAAACAAAGAATGATGTCAAAGTATTTCTACATTTTCAACGATATTAATTTATCCAATTAAAACGTTCAGAACATTATTATTATAAAAGATAAATTGATATAATCATAGAATTAATAATTTCTGAAAACGTTGTTCCATAATATTAACGTATGTTTTGTGTGTATCAGTTGACTGATCTTCGTCCATATCTCAATATTGGATTGATTTCTATTTTATGTCTCAATAAAAAAGCTATAAAAGCAATGACGTATCTGATAGTTTTTGTCAGAATATAACCGATAATCCTTTTAAAATATCTTACGATACACCCTATTCGACTTAGGTTTAAAATATCAAAGAATTCTATTTTGATTTCGAGTTTTAAACTTAAAAGGGAAAATGATATCTCTTTTATTATCCCATGAAAAATTCGACACGTGTTACGTGTCACGTGGAAAAATGCCATTTCTACTTTTTTGTAGTTTATATTTTTTTGTTATTCGAGTCTTTTTGTATTATATTTGTTTCATAGTTATTATTTGATGAATTTGTTTAAATTTGTGCAACGTATCACTGATATATATATATGTAAACTTATATTAGTATTATTTGATTTAATTTTTCTTTTTAATTGGATTTGTGTTGGTATTCAAATGAAATTGATTATAAAATTGTTGAAAATAATTATATCGTTTCTAAACGTTTATGTGTATCCTTGTAAAATGTATGTACGTACTTACATTCGAATCTCCCACGAGTAATATATTGAATTGAAGTAAGTCCTAACGCAAAGTTCCTTCGAACCAATCATCTACGAGTACGTTATACGGAATATGCGAACTAAAAGTTCATAATTAAGGACAAACTTGTGTAAAACTTTACACGCTAAACTAGGTATATATCCTATTTCGTAAATTTTCATTTATTACGATTTCGATAAAAGAAATAATGTTTCGAATAAGCTTCAATTAAACTGATTAAACAAAATTTGATATAGTACAATATATAATAAATTATAAATAATTAAATAGATATTGATCTAGAACATTTTGTACAATCAATTTGTATGTAAATTTTTCTTTTTTTTTAATAATCATTTAATCACATTATTTATTTAATATTATAACAAAATAATGTATATATATATATATATATATTAATTGACGTATATTTAAATTCTAATAGAAATCCTATATAATTAATAATTGAAAAATATCTTCTATATTTATAAACGCGTAAGAAAAAGATTAATGATTTATAAGTCGAATAATTTAAAATAGCCTTTTTTTTTTTTTTTTACTGTAACTGACGTTAAGAGACACAAGATTTAGAATGTAAAATAAAATAAATAAATAAAGAAAATAAAAGAAAAACAAACAGAAATAGGTAATACGTTCAATATCCGTTCGATGTCAAACGATTTTCGCTCGAGAAGGTTTTCTTTAGTATTATTAATGGGAAGTAGTTTGCATGTAAGTACGTATATATTGACATGCGTATATGCAACCCCTCTTCTTGCTTACGATCGATTATGTGGAAAGGTCGATTTATGTGACTTGTCTTAAGCAATTGCACCCGACCCCGCGAGATTTATTTTGTATTCTATCGTAAATTATAGAATATTTTCCATTATTTCACGATACATTATAGAAAATTTGACCTAGTGTTCTCGCATGAATGACCACCATTCCCTTCATTTCATACAATTTAGTTCAATAAGTCTTATACGCGTTTTAGTTTACGCTTCCCGTTCAAATTAATCAAATAGTTTAAATTATAAATATATATAACACACATGTTTTTTAAAAATTAATATTGACAATTTTAATTTGATTTTTCTTTTTCAAAATGTCAAACATATTTTGTAGGGACAAATTATAATTTTTAATTTAATTATATATATTTCTGTTAAACTCTATTAATTAATTTGATAAACAATATTAATCATAGAAAATATAATTCAATATTTTAGAAATAGAATATTTTAGAATTGTTTTTTTAAAAAAAACATCTTTTCTAATTGCATATCTAGAATTAAATAAAATATTATTCAATATATTATATATATATTTGTAAACGATATTAATTAGGGAAAAAAAAAAATATAATGAAAAAATTTTAAAATAATTATCGATTATTATAGCGTTTATAATTAGTAAATATACGTTAATCATAGACAACGAAATAGTACATTTCCCCATAAGATGATTTACTTCCTAGTTAATCGTCACGTATTCTGAATCTATCATTCCATCCTCTTCACCACCGACAAGAAATAAATTAATAAACGGGATAAATCGATTGATTCCTCGATAAGAGTAGAGAGTTAGCTACTGTCGTTGTCGATTAAACGAATTTGCCAAACCGGACGTTGTTAACACCGTAACCAACCACGAACTGTTCTCTCTTTTAGCGTTCGATTTCAAATCCCCGTTCAATTTCGCTTCGAATCCAACGAAGAGAGATTTATTTCTTCTTTTTTTTTTGGTTTCTTTCATAGATCGATCAATTAAACTACCCTATACGCATTTATTATCCTTAGTTTTTATAATAAAATTCAACCCTTTCTATTTTTTTTTCTTGTTATTTTTTGTTTGTTTTTAGATACAAAATAAATCATTTTACAATTAATAAAAGAAGCGTGTAATTAAAAAAAAAGAAAATATGATGTAAGGTACAAATGGTTTTCTTTTGTTAGTAGTAGTTTGAATCGAGAATAAAAAAAGGATAACATAAGATATATATAGATATTCATTTTTATTCCCAATGGCCATTCGTATCGTACCACATTGTTGGCCATTTCGTTGAGTATTATTAAAATGAGCTATCACTCGATTTGCATGGCGACGATACTAAAAGAAGCGCCGGCGCCCTCGAAAAAGAACAGGGGGACGACGCGATAAGCGTTCATAACACACTCCATCGTCTTATTACCACCGTGGAAAGAAGTCAAGAATGAGAGATGAAAAAAAATTGGGTTGAGAGAGAAAAAAAGAAAGATTATGAAGAAGAAGAAATGAGAAGAGTGGGGGAGTATTCGAGTTGGGAAAAGAAAAAAGAACGAAAACAAGTTTTTTTTTTCTTTCTCTTTCTCATACACACACACACACACACACGTAAACTTTCTTTCTTTATTTCGTGCGTAATAAAAAATCATTAATTAATCTTATTATGTGTGTTCATTTTTTTGCAATATCGATATTCTTAATGCATTTCTTTTCTCGATCGAAAGTAACAATATTGTTGTGTCTGTGTGTGATATTGTAATTAAATAAAATAAATATATTTATTAATGTTCATTATATTATGTATACACGCGAATTATATTACTTATACTTCTGTTAAAATATTTATGTTTTTTTTTGTAGAAACTGAAGATATTTAAAAAAATTGAAAAGTATGATTTCAACAAAAAAAGTGCCCACACTTTTTCGCACATCGTACGATCCTATTTACGAATTTTTATTTTTTGTGAAAATTTTCGAAATTATGTAACAGGAGAATACGACGTAACAGGAGAAAAATGTTAAAAATTCGTCAATGATTATGAGCGTAACTGAAGTGAAAGAGAGATGTGATCCAACGAATGGAGGGAGGGTGTGAATGAAGTAAACAATATAGAAAAATAATAAAAAATGACAAGTTTCAGGTCAATAGGTTTTTACCAGAACCCCTCCTCAGTTCCCAGTTTCCCCTCAGAATCGTCATACTAAAGCAAGTGGAAACGAATTTTGTGCTCTTGTTTCTTGTCAAGTCAAATATTTGCCAAGGGTTACACTTCGACGTCTTAGTTACTCTTTTATGTCGCATTTTACGTCTTCCCTTAGAAACGGAGTGAGACAGAAAGAGAAGGAGAGAGAGAAAAAAAACGTCGACTTCTGTTGAAAAAAAAAAAAAAAAAAAAAAAAAAAAGATAGACTCGTCAAATCGTAAAAATCTCTTCCAATCTTCTTAGTCAATCTTCGCAAAACCTTTTCGTTTTTTCAAAGGTTAATGTAGTCTTACAGTGTGTTGCTGTAAAATAACATTTACTCTCATTGGCTAATAAATTGGGAAAATATATTTTTCAAATAAATTAAATATATATATGAATATTTTTTTATTTTTTGCATTAATGGAAATATTATTTTGTTAAAAAATAATATTCCAACGAATAATAATTGACGAATTGATTGGTCGAATTTAATTATTATTAATTATATCTTATTTTTTTCTTATAGCTAAATGATAAAGTTAATTATTATGTCTCGTTGACGATATGACAATATATTATTTATAAATGAAATTAATTATTCTAAAATGTATTAACCCTTTTTGTTACTAGTGATCCATATATGGATTATTCATACAAACGTTGCATACGAGTATCCCCTATCTATACTAATCGTACATGCAAAGATCCCCTATGTACGACCCTATAATTAATTTAATTGAACTAATTCTAACAAAAATGATAATATCTTCAAATTTGTTAATCAAAAATTTGTGGTTGGGGGGTGGGGGGAGAAATAAAAAACGTAGACTAATGGAAGCAGAATAAAATTGTCGATATTTTTTTTTAACGAGTAATACAAAAGAATGTTTACGTTAACTTGGATGTAACATTTACGAATACGATACTGAAATTCAACTCGAAAAATTAATGGATCGGACGTGACTAATGAGTCGTGAGTCGGTACTATTTATATGAATTTTTTTTTTTTTCTTCTATTTCCACATAGATGCTTTCAACCCTATTCATTTTTCTTTTACTTTTTCTTTCTTTTACCCGTACACCCTTTCCTTTCCTTTCCTTTCCTTTTCTCAATGACTCGTTTCATTTGATCGATAAATTATTGTACAATTTTTTATGATTTTGTACGATTTTGTACGATAAGACCCCGATATCTTCTTTTTATCAATTTATTTTTTTCATGCACGAAACACGCATTTATTTCCAAAATATAATACGAAATAAATTCTAATATTATCTTTCATCAATCTATTCTATTCTATACTATTCTATTCTATTTAATAATGATGAAATAATTTAATAAAATTCATTCGTTTCGATCTTGTATTTGTAAGGGTCAAAACTTTAATCAATCCCTAATAAATGATTTGTTTCTTATATATAATTTTCATGTGACAAGACTCAAAACAATAATCTCAATACATAAAACCACAAGATTACATTATATTACATTAATATTTATAAACGCTGTTAACTTTTACCAAACTTTTACCAGAGAAAAGAGAGATAGAGATAGAGAGATAATCGATTATTATAACACGTGTCCAAATCCTTATCTCTCTTTCTCGTATCTTGTAAAATACCACAACGTAAATTATTCCGTACGTAACTTGGATTGTTACTGGTATTGATGATATATATGAATACGTGTGTGTGTGTGTGTGTGTGTAATAGTGATACTGTTGGTAGTACTACTGTTCAGAGTCTGTTCAGTTCATAGGTATATCTATTTCTAAGGAAAGCAGCAGGTGGTTCACATTTCTTTTTACTCTCACAATATCTTCCAGCACTTTGACGGTACCTTTCCCTTCCTTCTCTTCTCTTCCCATCCCATCGACCTGTTACAAAATAAAAAAGAAAGAGTAAGAGATATGAGAGAAAGATTATAAACCCGTGCGTGACCCGAAATTTCGTTTCGTATTCCTTCACACCCTTCAGACAGTGGAATCTACATTGAAAGTGAATACGAAATAAGCTACTGACTAAGCATTTGATATGATTTATTAAATACAATTGATGACATTTTAAAAAATACATTTCTTTTTTTTTTTTATAAGAATGGAAAGATTTTGTTTTCGAATGTATTTAAATGAACCGAAAGGGAGGGCATTCTATGATTCATTGATTTTGTTTTATTTCGTATATCGTATCTTCTTGACGATTCTTTCTATGACGATTCATCGTCAGAGAAAAATTCAGAGTATATCGTTCGTATCTCAATATTATTTTTATTACGTAATTTTTCTCATTTATTTCAACGTAAAATGGAAAAGTATTATCACGCGGGTAATGTTGAAAAATGTTGAAACTCTCTTTAACAAAAATATAATATATTAATTATTTAAATACACAAAACATGGAATGGATAATTATGTATTTTAAATTTATACTAATATAACGCGAATATTATTACAACAATATTATTCGTAACGAATAGAAATATTTGTAAATGAAATATGAACTTTGTTTTACCTCTTCTTCAAGTATTATAATAAACTTATCATTAGTACTACTACGTGGAAATTACATAAAAACAAGCAGACAAGTAAAGTGTCTATGGTGCAATGAAAATGAATATTTAAATGGCACAACAAAGTAAAATCATATTAAGTTATTTCGAATTTAGCGAATGAATGATAAAGTCTAAGAGGGTAATACAGTGTATTCGTAATTAAACAGATAAAATCCAGTTGAAGTATGATAAATAAATCACAAAAGAAGTAGCTAAGAGAAAATTAATAAACCCGTAAAAGAAAAAGCTGTTCCGGTGAAAAAGAAAAAGAGAGAAGTTTAAAATAAGATACAAGGATAAGTGGTTGAAAACTCTCACGGTGTTTTGTGCCATGGAACACGTTCTTTAATAATGAAATGTTTACACGCCCCCGTACGACAAAATGCGTCGAAGAAGTTTTAAAAAAAAAAAAAACAGAATTGTTAATATGTTCGTTTTTGGCACTAACAAAGTTATACATAAAATAAATCCAATCGCATGTCAATTAATAAAAATTTTTTAAATAATCTATTGGTAAATATAATCAAAAATATTTGTCGCTATTAAGAAAGCTTAATATTTTTTGTTTCTTCTCTCTTAAATATTGAATTTTTATTGTATATTTTTTGAATGGCGTGCCAATTAAACGATTGCAAAATAAATTGCGAAAGATTGGATAACATTTAATTTCTAATTTAAATTTTACTTCCAAATATTTTTCCCATTTTCATATTTAATTTGAGAGTATGTATGTATGTATGTGTATTTTAATAAAATTCAAGTAAGAAAAACTTTTCAAAACTTTTCACAAATACGTAATATCGTCGAGGAGACAACTTTAATCTTAACGATTAACGGACCCAATCGCAATTATTTTCTTTTTCTTTAATAAACTCATTCGATGTTTTTTGTATCAAATTAAAAACACAATATATATATATACAATAAATAATTTATTCGAGACTAAGTCTTACTAATAAATATTACAAATAATTTTTGTCGTAAACCCCCGTGTATCTCGAGAAACAATAATACCAATTTAAAAAGAAAAATGAATGAAACCGTTGATCGATATAAAAAAAAGAAAAAAAAAAAGGAACGAGAGAGAAAGAGAAACAAATAAAACACTATGTGAAAAAATAATATATAATAAAATAATTACATTCGCGACATATTATTCTATATCATTTCACACACGTCTTTTCGATGGATTTGACAAACCATGGACAACCACTAATCACATATTCACACATGCATATACACATACACACATATACACACGCAAAAACACAAATACACCCCTTGATGAGAAGAAGAGGAAAAGAAACAGAGAAACGGATAAAAATATATAGGGGAAAAATGAGGCGTGGGTGTTAAAGAATGAAAATGCATTCATGGGTGTTAAAGAATAAGTGCATTCATGGGTGTCAGGAGAAAAACGCAAAGGGATGGATAGCAACCAGTAGCCTAGTTGGGATTCTCGCGATCGTGTTGAATTTCCTACGAAATGTAGAATTGCGAGGGCTAACATATAGAGGGGGTTGTTCTTGGATGAGGAAAAGGGTAGTAGACGTTTGATTGGACGACGGTGGTAGAATGGTGGGGATGGCGATCGTGAGAGTCGCTAAGTTGTCGGCTTATATAAACGGGACGCGGAATTCTCTACCGCAGAAGAACCGCATCCACCGTCCAGGAACAACAAGGACAAGTGTATCACGTGCCCTACTGAGTTACCCTTATATCTAAAGTATCTTTTCCGAGATCTTCTTTAAAATTAAGGTAACGTAAATACCCTTAAATCTTGTCTCCATTTTTATTTATTATTTATATTTTACAACATTCTTTTTTCTTAGCCATTTATTGTATCTATTTCGTGTTTTGTTTTGTTTTGTTTTGTTCTTAAATATATTCGTTCGTTTTTAAATTAGAAAAAAATTTATTCATTGCACTTTTAAGTTGATGTACTATTTTTTTCTATCTTATTTTTTCCTTTTCTTTATATATATATATATAGTCTTCGGATAGTAAGATAATAAAATTTTAAACGTCTCTTAGATAGATATGTATGCGCATGTATAGTTGATAGTTGTCTCGACAAAGTTACGGTCTTACTACTGAAACAATCGTAAAATAAGCAGATACTTCGTGGTACTTTACGAGCCGAATAAAGAACAGTTAAGGAACTTATTTTATATTCAACTGCTCGATACACGTTTCTTTCGTAATGGTTAAATTAGTTTTCCTTTTTTTCTTTTTTGTTTTTTAGAAAATAAAGTAATCTCTTTATATATATTTTTTTTGTTTTCATACGAATCGTCATATTGTAAGATGAATCGATTTTATCGAGATAATTCAATCATATTTTTAATCTTTTTTCCTCATTCTATTCTCTCTTTCCTTTATTTTCGTTTACGGTAAAACTTTTATGGAGATTTTATTTCTCCGCAAGAAAAAAAAAAGTAATATTTGATATACGAAATATACGAAGTAATCATCGAATGGAAAAAAACAAATTGTTGGAGGATAAACATATATATCCCCGAAAGAATTTGTTTTGTTTTTTTGTTTTGTAAATTTTTTAATTTCTAAAATTTCTACGTTTTTAATAAAAAGCACAGAGAGAGAGAGAGAAATTTGTGTTACCGTAATTTTTTGATAATAATTTTCATCTTTCGAATATACAAATAAGATCATCAGTAGTAGTTGACACAAGCTTTTGTCAGACAAGTGAAACAAACGCGTGTAAACGAACAGACTCTGAATTGTACGGTCAACGCATACGACATATATACTTATATATACATACGTATCTATGTATCTTCTAACTATCTATGTATGTATATTATACGTGGTACGATTGCTATGCTAACAATAATTAGTAACAATGCTATTACATGTCGAGTATCTTGAACTCATTGAACTCCATAATTGTTCGATCCCATTCTTGTTAAAATTGACCACTGTTATTATTTATTAATTATTATTATTATTATTGTTATTATAATCTTTAATTTAGTATTTTTTTTATTACATATTACATAATCGAGATATAACATCTATTTTTAAAAATATAATTATTTGTTAAATGAAAAGAGATTCAAATGAAAAGAAATGAGTCTTATGATCCATACTTATTGTAAATATTAATAATATCTTTCTATCCGATATTGCGCGAGAACAAACTACGTTTTTATGATTAACTCTATACAATAAAATACGATAAAATTATATAAATTAAATGCTATACTTTTGACGAATCCAGCATGCAACCGGTGTTATTAAATAGAAACGGCTCTTGGTCTCTCTCACATATAGCTTAGATATAAATAATAATAATAATTAAAAACAAAAAAAGAAAGATAAGCAAAAAAATAATGAATGACATTTTAATTTAATTTCGGTTAACTGTACAAAATTATAATATCTTAATCTAATCACATGAACGTTTCAAGAGTAGTATTTTCTTTTCGTGTGAATGCTTAAAGTGATAGCAACGAATCATCGTCTCATTTTGAAAACGAACATTCGTTCTATCGAGGAACGTCGTTTTAAACCCATCCTTTGAAGATTAATTGAATTAATTAAAAAGAAAATCTTATAGTGTCCCGTGCACCATTTTCTCTTTGTTGTTCTTCTTCAAAACGTATATAAACGTGCTATTCTAATTTAACTGGTACCATAGAAAAAAGAAAATTAAACCATAAACTGAAGAGGATATTTAACACCAATTAGATCGTTTTTGCCAAAGTAGTAAAATGAATTTAATGAGATATTTTCATTGGAATCTTTTTTATTCTTTATAAAATTCGAGTAACTGAGAGAGATGAATATTAAAAAATATCGAAACTTGCAAAAAGTATTCGTTAATATTCACTTTTTCTTTTCTATTTCTTTCTTTCTTTCTTTCTTTTTTATTCAACGAATGTAGAAAAAGTAAAACTCTATGCTAACAAAGATAGGAAAAATGTTACATTCCAAGCTATTCAAATGAAAATCCGACAATTTTTCTACGACTATTTTTATTTGATTAGATTTATTTATTATTTCTTTTTCTTATTCTATCAATGAATTCGAAGATTCTTTTAAGGATAAGAATAATTTTATATTCGAAGCTTCTTAATCCTTTCTTTTTTATGAATAAATTTAAAAGCACTGTTAATGAGGATAGAAACAATATTTATATAATTGAACTTATTATATTAAAATCAACAAGTGTAAAAAAAAAAGCTCGTATCTTATACAATTATTTAAACGTATCTATCATTACATTTATACTTTATGATACTAAGCAAATAACATAACGTTTAATTAGAGATTAGATATACTCGACTGATATGATGGGTTCTAATTTACAAGGATACGTGTATAATTATAGTTACACAGATATCTCTTTATAATATCATAAAATAATTGTTCCTGGAATATTATACATTTTTGTCTTTCAAACATTTATCGATTTTTAATATTATATAAATTTGTTATCATTTTAAACTAACCATGCGCGGGTAGTGTTGATATTCTGAATCATTGGAAATATCGTAAAAATAAACGACCCTTATAGTATGTGGATTAAATGTATAGAATAGCTTTTCACAGTTTTGACCCATAAAATAGAATAATCACGGATTCGACGAGTTTCAATTTTTCAAACATGTGCTATTATTTACCTGACGATTAAAACAACGTGTTCGAAAAAAGAAAATAACTGAATAACGATTACGAATAGTGATTGAAAATAAACCTTAAATCAAAGTGAAATCAACCCTGTCATTGGTTTAAAAAAAAGAAAAAACAATTTACGAGCTGCCTATTTCATTTCGTTCGAAAGACGTTTTATCGAATCATTTTGTCTTTAATTTGAATAAATATTTTTTCGATTCGTTAACAATAATGAACAATATTTCAAGAATTATCAATAGAGATAATAAAATTATTTTTTATCAAAATGATTTCAATTATATTCGCGTAAAAAGTATATAAACGATATTCCAAGACAAAGAAAATAAGAAATAGGAAGAAGAAGAAAAAAAAAAGATAAAGAAGTGAAATATTTTAAAGTTACCGACTGAAAATATCATTTTACTTCGAAGGACGTATTGGTCTCTGCTACTCGTTTTGGGAATTTGAAAGAAAAGAAAAATAAAAAGAAGTAACTCCTATCAGAGAGATAGAGAGAGAGAGAGAGACAGAGAGAGAGGGTAAAAGAAAAAGAAAAATGAGAGTAAGGGGGGAGGGGAAGGGGAATAACATAATAACGGAATCGGAGACAACTCAATCGAATGACATTAAAACTTGTCGCGCGATGTTTTAGAATTTTATATTTTTCATTTCTTTTTTACTTTTTTCATTTTTACTTTTTTCTTTTTTCTACGAGATATGTTTTATACATTAAGGTAAACTCGATAACGTAAATATAAATTTTCTTTCTCTCGCCATCTCTTTCATTTTTCTTTCTCGTTTCTAACTTTAATGTCAATTTTGGATAATAGTTCGAAATTTGAGCGTGTTACTTTATACGTAGAAAAAAGAAAGAAAGAAAAAAAGGGATGGGGGTGATGGTAAAAGGGGAAGCAATAAGTGTTTATGGGAAATATTGCGAAGAAAAGTTTCGTCGTGATTGTACGCGTGGAGAAAATTTTCTTCACGTATT
This sequence comes from Polistes canadensis, assembly GCF_001313835.1. Classification (NCBI taxonomy): domain Eukaryota; kingdom Metazoa; phylum Arthropoda; class Insecta; order Hymenoptera; family Vespidae; genus Polistes; species Polistes canadensis. The sequence continues at coordinate 37,394 of NW_014570052.1, forward strand.
GGTCGTTAGAATTTCGATTACGTTTTACGATTTTATTGGTTTAGAAAATTGTTAGTTTATTACGATTGTAGGATACTTGTACGAGATAAATAAAAAAAAAACACGCATTCGATAAGATTGATGATAATTATGATCCGTCGTCGTCGTTCGTACGATGAATAATAATTATTTTGAAAGGATATAAATATATTCGTAGGAACGTATAATATTATTAAACTACGACGTATTTTTTCTATCTAACGTTTAGAACAAATTTTGACAATTATTATTAATAATTGTATAAGAAACATATTTTTCATTGATTTTATATATATTTGATTTAATTATGTATGTCTTTTTTTAAACGATCATTAAAACGCGTTAGAAATATCGCGAATAGGTAAAATAGCTTCTAGTTCTTTGATGTAAAATAGGCCATTGCTAGGCATCGATTTATTGGTATAGAAATCAATCCTGACTATAAATGAAAAGATATATGGTAACAACTTTTTCATTCACTATTTCCCCTTTTACTACGTTGTTACGCGTCCTTTTTATAAAATACTTTCTTCTTTCTTTATCTATCTATTTCTTTCTTTAACTCTCTCTCTGTCTCTCTCTTTCTCGCAAAGTGTTTTTTCCTTTTTTTTTTCTTTTTCTGTTTATTGTACTTATAACTCTGTGAAACCTTAGGAACTCTTCGTATAAAGTATACGAAAAATAAAATATAAAAAAACATTGAAAGCTCGCGCTTGCAATTGCATTTTATTTCACGTTCTTATAAACACACCCACGCATATATACATATACATAATATATTAGACGAAATGTAATATAATAGTTTTCGGTTTGCGTCTTACAAATTTCAAAGTAATAGCATTACCTTTTATTTTGTGTCGTTTTTTTTTTTTTTAGTACTTTTGTCGAAACGATATAATGTTACGTTTTAAAAAGTAAAGAAGAAAATGTCGGTTCTTCTAATTCTCTCTCTCTCTCTCTCTCTCTCTCTCTCGTTCATCGAAGAAAACAAAATGAAACGTAAATTCGATTAAACTCGTGGGAAATATTTTAAGAAGAAGCTCGATTTTTTCCCTCATTACCATATTTCTTTTACGTTGTTAAAATAAGGAAAAAAAAAGAAAAAAAAAAGAAAAGGAAGAAAAACGCGTATCACTTTTCCTTTTCATTTCGTAAATGTATGGAAACTCGTAAAGTCAATTTCATAAGAAAAGCATTATCCTTTAGGTTAAGAGTAATACTAACCTAACCTTCTGATATGATTAAAGGATAACGAGATAAACGTATTATTCCAAAGGATTTCTTGATCCTGATAAAGATCAAATTTAAAACTCTCCAATCGATTAAGTATTAAATACTCATTTGAAATACCCATGAGAAACATTGTCGCAGCAATTAGAACGAATTTGTCTTCAGTTAAAATTGTCATTTTCCTATTACCATAAAATACGAAACCTATAAATTCTCTATTTATTTATCATTGAATAAAAAGAAGAACAAACAATTACTATGCAAACAATCTAATAAATTTCAATTAACGATTCAATCTATTCATCTATATTTTTCTCCATAAACTTTTGTTTTTGTAAATATAAATAATAGAATAATTTCATTTAAAAATATATAAATAAACACGACATAGAGAACATATTTAAAATTGAATATTAAATATAAAAGACTACACTCGTCGTGGAATTATAATAATATCAATAAAAATATAACCAAGTTTTCTTTCATCGTAAAAGCATGTAAGTAAAATTGAAAAATAAAAGAAATTTCGATTTACCGTGAACGTGTCGTAGAAAGAAAGAAATAAAAAAAAGAAATGATAGTGAGTGAGAGATAGAGAGAGAGAGAAAAAAAGTTAAATCAATCTCGATAATGTTAAAACATCTTAAATATAACACTACATCAGAGGAATTCAATAAACTTAGATGCAACAGGATAGTTTCGCGACTACGAAAGTGAATATCATTATCGAACGTTTACCATAAGTTTTTCCCCACAAGAAGTAAACTTTCAAAAGCGTTTGCAAACTCGATAAATAAAATGCATAAACATGTTTTTTTTTTCTTTTTTCTTATACTCTAAACGGAAAATACAATTTCTTTGTTGAGAGAAAAGTGTGAAAAATCGAGGTTAAACTCATATAAGGATCTAAGTATTTGTCAATTTTTTTTCCCCATAAAACCCCTTTCATGATTCAACAATCTCTCTATTTCTCTCATTCTTCTATCTTCTTTCTATCATTCTCTCATTCCATATACTGGTTTGTTTAAAGTACATACTAAATAAACTGGAAACCATCACCACACCATCACAGTGGTTTAAAATCGAAAATAAATGTATTCGTTGAATAGAATGTGAAAAGAAAGAAAATAAACTTTAAGGAAAATAGAATTCTTGTTTGTTTGTTAGAAAAATAGACGGATAAATAGAGCGAATAAGTAGAAATATCTGTAGACAATTTTTTATGGGGGGGGATGGGGAGGGGGAGGGGGGTGGCTTTGGTAAATCAAACGAATAAAGTCCAAAGGTAAAGTAAACGTAGTTTGAGAAGAAAATCAGGTTTACTTAATCGGGTTACATTTTCTTACGTCACGTCACGATTATACGTTTAGGGTATGAAAAGTATCTCGAAAATATCCAGGTTGATGGAAAACGTTGTTTTAAATGTGGCGAAAATTACATCTATGGGAGAGAAGAATCCTTAAGCATTATGGAATTTCGAACGTTTTAAAGTTGGATAGAGAATGATAAATAAATATGTGAAATATGCGTGTAGAGAACAAAGTAATGGCATATTTCGTATTCCTTTGACTTCTAAAACTTAGTTTTCTAATATTTGCCATTGTTCTCATGGTTTACGATTTTTTTTTTTTTTTAATCTTTAACATAACCATTAACAGTTTGTTTCGATACTTTAATAAAATCAACGAGCACCACAAACCATCGGACGAATTTATTTCGATTTATTGTTAAAATAATGGGGAAACAAAGAAAAATCTAGAAAAATAATTATATAGATGAATTCTCTTTATCTTCTTGAAATATTCACATGTTTACGTACGACAAGAAAATAGGAATATTTTTATATGTACACACATTTGAAAATAGACAAACACATGTGTATGTACATATAGAAAAGAATCTAGAAATCGTGTCTTTGCGTTTTTTTTTGTTTTATACTCGCTACAAGTATTCTCGATAAAATTGGAACGAACTATAGTCTCATGGGAACGATTACATCGAGATCAGATATCTGATGGATATCATGGAAAATTGTCGTAAATAACATATATATATATATTTTCTAGGATACTATGAAGAATCAGAAATTCAATTTCTATTCGAAAATAGAAGCTTCTTATATCGTGTTTAATCTAGATATTTTAGTGTTTTGTTTCTTCAATCTTAATAATTTTACAAATGAATTGTTTTTATTATAATTTTATGCATTTATCATTTCTCATTTTGGATAAAAACGATTATATTATAAGAATATTTGAAATGAACATTACGATTGTAATATGATTTTGATTAAATAATATCAATATGAATAATTTATATCGTGGCTTGTTATTTTCCTTGGTTTTACTAATAAGATGATTTAATTGCGCTGCTTTCCAATACGTCTGTTTACAAGCAATAATTAGATAATGCCAATTAATGGTAACTACTTTATTAACTTTGGGAATACTCGATTAAAGTTTTTTCTTGTAGCAATCAATAATCATATTTTGAAGAACAAACATTAAGTTTATTATTTTTCTCGATTTATGAAATATAATAACTAAATAGATTATCGATATTTATTAAAGTTTCTACGATTTT
>NW_014570052.1:41243-53916 GCF_001313835.1 Polistes canadensis
TATATATATATATATATATATATATATATATATATACGATTATTATATATTATATATTATATATTATAATACGATTAAAAAAAATACATTAGATTTATTTTCATCCCGATATAATTAATAATAGAAATTCTATAAAAGTGAACATCGAAGTATGTGAGCGAGAATAAATAAAAAAAAAAATTAAATAATTACAAATAACAACGGTGTTTATCAAGGTGGTCGTTATATTTTTATCTACCTAATATAGTTACGTCTAACGTGACATTTGTTTCGTACTCGTTTCGTTTAAAAGGCAAACCTGTCATTGGTAAAACTGTAAGAAAAGTTTTCCTTGTACTAACGCATACAAGACAACTCGTTTCTATTCCAACTTCATAACACATTTCTCGAACTTTCTGAATTTCATGTTTAGTTATAACGCGTTAGAATAAAATATCAAAATTGCTGATTAAATTAAATTGAAAAAGAAAAGAAAAAACAAATATAAGGAAAAATCAAAAGGAAGAAGAAAATATTTGAATATTATTACTCTCTGACATTATTCTAATCTTAAACGGTCAAGTTTCTAATTTTAAATATAATTTGATGAACGACAAACACGGTTTAATGATTTTCTCACACAGGACAGCTACTCGATCACAAATTTCTAACAGAGAAAATTTATCGGTTTAAGGATACATAAACGGAATAAAAAAAAAATTAAAATTAAAACAAAAAACCAAATAAAAATCATTGATCGATCGTACATAAAGAAAAATTCGTTTTATTTATAATAATAAGTTTTCAGATTTTTTGTCTTAAATTCAACTAGGCGCCCTATTGATTTCGTACGATGTTTTTGATTAATCGATATTGAAAAAAATAAATGAAATGTTTTACTTTTGTAAACAAATTTCGCATAAATCGATAAATCCATCTAAAACGTCTATCGTAATTTATTTGTATTTTATCGATAATAAATATATACGTTGCTGTTAAAAAAATTTTCAAATGATACTTACTCTACTTGTTATTAAAGTTAAGAGGAAAATTCAAATTTGATGATATTCCAATATCTCTGGTTATCAAAATCGATGAATGAAATTTGAATAATCCAGCTATACTGCAAGGATTTCAACCTTGTTTATAAATCTAAAGATTATTTTTTCTATATTTATAAATGAGTATTATAAGAGAGTGAGAGATAAGATCTCACTATTGAGTTTTTAATTGAATTCTAATAATCACTCTTTGCACTTTTAAATAATACGAATTACTCCAGTTAAAGTATTATTATTATTATTATTCTATGAAACACTTAATACAACTGAAACAAATTATAATATTTTATTTTTTTATTATATATCAAACACAAATCATACTTTGACCAAATATAAAAGATTTTAACAGTAACGCGTATATACGAACAAAATTTCATATAAAATTCCATTTATAAATTAATATTTATTTTAATATTTATTTTTTTGTTTAATCCCATAACTTATAAAGATATATAAATAATAAGAACAATTTGAAATTTTTTATATAAAATATTAGTCCAATAAATCCTCGAATTTTCTTCAAGCATCTTCCATCTTCCGAATGAGAAACTGCATTAATCATGAAGCTATAAAAACTAAAGAGAACCGTCTGAAAAAATAATAGTATTTTGCTGTGACCATTACGTTACTCGATTTTAATACCAATCCGATTTTTACTCGATTCATCATCATCCTACGTATGTTTCATCATATTATTTTTTGTTGACAATGACAAAAAAAACAAAAAGAAAGAAAAGGAATAAAAAAATATTGATGATCCTATTTCTTTCTTTATTACATAAGATTTTTCTTCTTCTTTCTTTTTCTTTTTAATTCGAATGTCATAACTCACACATATACAAAGAAATAAATAATTTCGTTAATACTCAAACGACCAATTCCGTTCGTAGAACTATCCGAAACCCTAAATCATTCGGATACATTAACTTTTTATATTACAATGGTCATGCGAAAGTATGTTATCGTAGATAGAATCATTATTTATAACCCCTTGTGTCGTCATCTTTTCCTCCCCCGTGAAGAAAATAATTTTCCTCGATGTTTCCGTATCTTCCGCGTATTTCGGAACTAATGTCATTAATATTAACAAGAAATACATCGAAGAAAAAGATTTAATTAACTATACCCTTCTCCCCTGACCCCAGAAAAAAAAAAAAGTAAATCATCTTATATTCTTCACATCTCATCTTATCAATCATATCATAACAAAATCATTTTATTGGTCATAAAATATTTATACGAATATCGTTTAATTATATCTTCAAGAAAGATAGAAATTGTTCTATCAATATATTATAATATTTATTAATCATTGTGTGTCACTTTGAAACATACTAATTATTTTATTAATTTGTGTTTTAATAAATGATTGATCTCTATAAAAATTGGCATCCAATTCCACGTGTAAAAAATAAAACGAGAAAAAAAAAGTATCGTTGATTAGACCATTTTCCACATGAGCACAACTTTATTAATATTTTAAAAATGAACTATCTCTGCACACTCTTTCGGTGAGTTTCATTTAGTCAGATTGTCGAATTAGATAACTAATTAAAAATTCTTTTACATATCCTGAAAAATAAAGGAAAAAAGTAATCGTTTGTTATAAATTTATTCGGTAACTTTCGAACCACGTGAAAAAAAGTATAACTAATAATAGTTGCTTAATTACGATATTAATAAACTTTTTTAAATTTTATCGTATATTAAATAATAAAATGTATTCTCTCTCTCTCTTTCTCTAGTATATATATACACAGTTAATTAATACATAAATTTAATAGCCTATGAACAATTCAAAGTAAATATTTTAATTTTAAGTATAAAACATTTCCAAGTAATTTGAAAGATTAAAAAAATATAAAAAAATTCGATTGTAAAGTAACACGTACGTATCCCGAGAAAATCGTGTTCTCATAAATGAGATTAAGTGTAAAAAGAAAAGAGTGATGTAAAAAAAACGAACGCGCACACAAACAACGATAAAAAATCCTATGTTCGATAATTTAATTTTTTTGCGAAGATCCTTTTTTATACATTCATATCCATGCATATACCTACACATACATATATACACACACACACAAACTAATATACACATCATTCTAAATCTAAACGTTATTACATCTTACAACATCTAGCAACGCAACCCCTACAATTTGTTTGATATCATCCTTTTTACGAAACGCTTCTCTTAAAATATTTCCCCCGATCTTATTCTTCTTTTCCCTTTCTTTTCTTCTCTTTTCTACCCTTTCCTTTCCTTTCTTTACTTGAATCTTTCAACCTTATTCCTCTATCTCTCTTGTGGCATCTCGAATTACTCTTATTTCAAACAAATCCTATTGACAAAAATAAATCCACTTTTCGTACCCTTTTTCTGCACACTTCGTGGTTATTTTTTTTCTCCTTTTTTTCTGTTTTTTATTTTCTCGTAGAAAGGGTATCCGACTGTCTTCTTCATTCTCGTTCTTTTTCTTTTTTTCTTTTCTCTTTTCTATTCTATTTCGTGATGGTTATTATGGGACAAGGGATAAGGAAAATATAAAAAAAAAAAAGGAACAAAATAACACCTGTTTTTTTCTTTATCCACCGGTCAAATTCTTTAGATCATATTCCTATTTTTATTTTTCCTTCTTGTCTTCGGGATTAAATAAAGTGTTCTTTATGGAAACATAAGCAAGAAACATACATGTGATAATATTTTTTTGCGTGAAACAAACGTAAGAAAATTCTTATGATAAGCACGTAAAACAATGTTAGGAATATTGTAATAATATAATGTTATTAATTGATATAAATGTTGCCTAATAATATTTTTTGTCTTGCGAATTATTAGACGATAAATAAAAAAGAAAATGATCGTTAAGATTTTTTTTTCTATTATATAGAGAAGATATTATTTCTTTTTATATCGAGCTCTCTATGTGTATGTGTGTGTATCAATGTGTCGTGATATCTTTAAACGAGAACCTCTATTACTTTGTGTTAGTTTCTTAACAATGAAAAAATATTTATGACAAATATACACAATATATGTAATAAAATTATAAAATATTTACAAGTAATTAAATTCACGAATTAATCTTCAAATTGTAAATATAATTTTTCAAATTGAAATAATTAAATAATTATTGACAAAATATATTAGATGAAATATGAATAAATGTTGTTTCCCATTTAGAATCGTATTTATATTATCAACACTTTGTTGTTTAATTCATTACTCTTAGGATATAATAAAATTCAATTATTTGATTATATGTATAATAGTTTTAATTACCATATTTGTATATTTACATTTTGAAGAGAAACTTTATTACTTTGGTTATAACGTAAACAAACAAAACAAAACAAAATAAAACAAAAAATAAGAAAATAATTAGACCATGCATTTTAATTTTTCATCATAGTTTCCATACGCGTAAAGTAGAAACATAGTTATCCCCATAAAAATGCAACGGCGTCGGACAATACAAATTCACAATTCCCCACTTTATTTCGCGAAGTATAGATCGTGAAATTAATACGCTTTCAAATTACGTCGAATTGCCGTTAGCTGGAATATAAGTTGGATAATGAAAAAATAACGTCGTTCTCGCAACCCCCGCAACATACTTGTTGTTCTTTTTATTTTCTCGTGAACCGTTCTTTTTTTTTTCTTGCTTTTTTTTTCTCTTTTTCAATCTTTATCATTGCAACTTGTTTCAGCGTTAAACGATTATGAACGAAGCTGTTATCTTATTTGTAAAAAAAAAACACTTCAATATTTGCTTATACGAGATAATATTATCACTGTACTTAAAAAATATATGTTATAAACCAAAACACACATATACGCGTATATATATAAATAATAATAAATATATAATAGATAGTACACATATATTATTTTATTTTTATTGAAATATTTTAATATTTTGATAAAAGAAAATTGTATATTAAAACCAAGAGAGAGAGACACTTTATTTAACACCGGAGTGGACAATTTTTTTTTCTTTTTTCTTTTTTTTATGTATTTCTTTCCAATTCATGTAAACGTACATACACCTACATGTACATATATACATCAACATCGATTATCGAATACGACAAGTCCAATTATCTACTCCTACAACGGACGATCGGCGTATTCAAGGCAACGTGATTGCTTTGCAGTAAAATGCTAATCGAACGAACATTGAAAATATGTATACTGTGAAAATAATCTACCACTTGTGTTACGTTTCATAACGCCGAAAAAAAAAGAACAAAATAATAAAATATTTTATATTAATACTAATTTAATATAAAAACAATTATATATATATATAGAAATAAAATGAACTATTTGTTCGTTTGTTTTATCAAATTGTTCGTAATCAATTTTTATTCGGAAACTTACGAAGAATTGATCTTCATAAATTAATTAATTAATTAATTTAGATGATAAATTATAGAAACCTTTTTTTTATGTTTTTTTTTTCGGCCCAAGTAGTAAATTTATGATACATACGTGTGTATGTACGTAATATACATAAAACATAATTGTGAATGAAACGTAAAAAGGTACGAAAGAACATTCAGAAATGTGTAGCAGAGTGTGTTGAATAGTTTGTTAGTAAAATTCCCTTAACACTGCAATGACTTTTCTTGTCAGTGATATGAAAATATTGTTCTTACTCGTAATCTCGCAGAATTCTGTTTTCACCTTTGTTACATTCAACTCCCCACCCTTATTTAAAAAATAATTAATAAACATATTTTCGTACCCCCCCTACGAATTAATAATAATTCGTTTCAAAGAAAACGCTCAATTGATATTTTCAATAATAATTAAGCTTAATAATTTCTAATTGAAGTATTGTCATGTGGTCTGATATTTTTAATTTTAGAACACGTGGACGATTTATTCCTCATCGAAGATGCAGAGACAAATTGCAATCTCCTGTTTGATCCTGATGGCCATAACCGTTATGGCTGTTTCAAGTACTCTCGCGGATGCTGCTCCGTTTTCGTAAGTACAAATTTATTTAAACAACAACAACAACAAAAATACAACTTTAAATTAAAACGAAAAATAAGATATACACGACGTTCGATCAAAAGAATTTCTAAATAATTATTTGATACACACAATTCGTAAGAATAAATTAAATTCTAGTAATATTTCTCGACAAAAGAGAGAGAGAGAGTATTATAATAATTGTTTAAAAAAAAAAAATCACATTTAAAAAAGATAGTACATTTTTAATAAGTAAATTCAATGATGAAAAATCATAATGAAAGAAGTGGAAGATGGTTTGTTATGAAAAAGAGAAGAATGGTGGAGAAAAATAGATAATGTCAATGAATAATAAAGAATACATTAACAATCAAATTAATTTCATCTAATGGATATCACAATTACGTCGCCATCAGGACGATCACTTGATATCGTTCTACCATAAACGATGAGAAAAGAGACGCATCTGGTTGCAACGGATGGTTTAACCCAGTTTCATTTCATGAAGCATCGAGTCTCGATGGAAAATGGTTCTCTGATTTGAAAGTAAGCACCCAATGAAGTAGCCAAGGAAAGAAAAAAAAAAAAAAGAAATCTAGGTAAATTCAATTTAAAGGAATATGCTTGAAACCTATGGACACTCAAGTATACTACTAAACCATCGAATTTATCTAGGATGCGTCCCTCTCTTTCAACACATTATGAAATAAAAGATTACATTATTCTAGGAAATCGTCATCGATTCATTTATCTAGGATGATTCGTCAATTAATATTAATATACAGATTTTATTATACTAATATATGTATTTATTATATTAACACACTTTTATTTATTTGATCAGTATTTTTGTAAAAATTTGTTATTAATATATTACTCGAATGTGTAATGTTATTATTTAATCGATATTTTCAATAGATGATTATTATTTTTTTTTTTGATAATTATTTATTCAAACAGGATGCTGATATATTATTATTATTATTATATATACTCTGATCCAAGAAATAATTATTTATTTTCTTTTTTAATTACTTTACAAATAACTTGTGCATTGTATTTTTGTTTTTGTTTTGTTTCTAGACAACAAAATTATTGGAACCAATTAGAAGAGGACGATCCCGAGGCTCTTCTCGATATGCTCGCACGTCTTCGTCATTCGATCATGCGAAATCAAGAGCTCGAAAAGTTCGTATAATAAAATAATCATTTCAACTCTGTCACGATTTAATTACGCGTGAACATATTTATATATACATTTGATTTTTTTTAGCAATAAACGCGGATTGGATTTAGGATTGAGCCGTGGATTCAGTGGTTCTCAAGCAGCGAAACATTTGATGGGACTTGCAGCTGCGAATTATGCCGGTGGTCCGGGACGAAGGCGTCGTTCGGAATAAATATAAAATAATTCGATGATATAAAAAAAAAAAGTATAAGGAGAAACGGGGAAGAATTGAAAAATTAAACTTCCCTCGCCCCCCACTCAAAAATAAATAATAAAAAATAATAATAATAATAATAATATTAAACGAGATAATAATATTATTCTCAACGTAATTGTTCGTAACGTGTCAGAATTATCTTTTCAAATTGACGCGTCTCTCGCATTTTGATCGTCTATCCGCCATATTGGTTTCATTAGATTTTATTTCATTTTCATGATCCATTTATCTTCGAATTTTTTTTTAATATTATTGCCTTCCAATTATAGAATTTTATTATCAACACATATTTTACACATACTTCTTTCGTTATTCTAATTCTTACATTAGTTGTAATAAAATTTACCAAATAATACAAACCGATGATCTCTCTATCTCTAGTCATGTAAACATATATAAATACATATATTATTTATAATTTATTATTTAATTAAACACAAATTCCTCCCGAGAATGCAGTTATTTTGTTCTCTATTTATTTATTTTTTTTTTTTAGTTTTCATATCATTTTAGAATTAGATACAATGAACAACACACGAATATATGCGATTTATTTTTCAATATCTTGATGTCGTCGATTAAATAAAATGGCTATACGATTGTGCCATATTATGTACCATTTGTAGATATTTACTGTATTTACCTCTTGTCGATAGAATGTATTTTACGAATCTGTAAAATCTAATATATATATATTACACGAAACAGAGAGATAGATAACATAATATATTAATTTATGTATTTTATCTTCTAATAATCACGTACAAAAAATCTCTTTTTTAATTTCTATTTAGGACAAAATCAAAAGTTTAATATTTGTTGTAATATGTGTAACGAAGAAATGTTTTTCGCCTCTAAATCGTCTAAATAAATGTTACTTTAACTCAAAACTGTTCTAATCTCAATCTGACTTGCTTCGATTTAAAAATACACACACACACACACATATGCGTATACTGTTTTTTAAATATCTCTTTTTATATATTTAAATGATTATTTATAAGTTAAAAAATCATAAAAATCTCCAAGACTTCTTAAAACAAAAGAAAAATTATAACATATACCAAAGTGATCCACAAAAGTTCTTATACATGACATAAAAAATTAATTTTTCTTTTCCAAGACTTTTACAGCTAATTTTTCTTTACAGATTATTAAACTACAAATTTAAGAAATAAAATCGTAAGCTCAACTACGAGTTTAATATCTCTAGAAATAAAGTAATTAATTTTTAATATTATCTAACAACTTTTGAATCACATCCAATAGAAAGATATCGATAATATAGAAAGTCTACTTATCGACAACGGGTTCATTATAAAATCATTGTAACTACGCAGATTTGTGACATTTCCGTATTCACGTGCCAAGCAAACAAAACCAATAAGTCAGTTATTTCATCTTGTAAATACTTTAACTTATTCAGTATTGTAACATGATCGTATTCTAGTGCACTAAACATACCCTGCCTTATACTATACGCTTGCATTTCTATTCCTTTTTTTTTTCCTTTTTTCGTAAGCATTCTTCGTTTGCATTGCAACAGAATCATTGCCACCATACACGTCATCAAAGGTTACGTGTATCTGTTTTTACCTGGTAAATCTGCCAAGTCAATGATTTTCTACTTTCATTAGTCTGTTTTAACATGATCATCGAATGCTAATAAAACATAAATGATTATTATTTAAATATATATAAGAGAACGATCAAATAGTTTTAATTTTTATTTATGAAAAATTAATTATATATAATTATAATTATTATATATATATAAATAAATAAATAAACAAATCTTAAGTTTCAGGTGCACAAATTAATAAGCAATAAATATCATAGATAAGATATTGCATCTTCGAAGTGCAACTAGAGACACCTATCCTGATTATTAGACAATTATAATCGCTACTTATGGCTTTTACATATAATACTGAAGAACCGATACCGCATAGTAGCGATTGGTACACTGATGAAATTACTTCAGGGACTTCACCGAATTTTAATCTCGAAGAAATTACGTAAGTATAAATTTGTAATCGACTTTTTTAGTCCATAAATTTCAAGTGTCTTATTTTTAAATATAATGACAACATTCTGATGAAATCACGAAGATAATTAAAAAAATTTAATAAGGTTTTAACATTTTAAACATTTACAAGATTTTAAATATTTAAAATCTTGTAAATGTTTAAAATGTTAAAACCTTATTAAATTTTTTTAATTATCTTCGTGATTTCATCAGAATGTTGTCATTATATTTAAAAATAAGACACTTGAAATTTATGGACTAAAAAAGTCGATTACAAATTTATACTTACGTAATTTCTTCGAGATTAAAATTCGGTGAAGTCCCTGAAGTAATTTCATCAGTGTACCAATCGCTACTATGCGGTATCGGTTCTTCAGTATTATATGTAAAAGCCATAAGTAGCGATTATAATTGTCTAATAATCAGGATAGGTGTCTCTAGTTGCACTTCGAAGATGCAATATCTTATCTATGATATTTATTGCTTATTAATTTGTGCACCTGAAACTTAAGATTTGTTTATTTATTTATTTATATATATATAATAATTATAATTATATATAATTAATTTTTCATAAATAAAAATTAAAACTATTTGATCGTTCTCTTATATATATTTAAATAATAATCATTTATGTTTTATTAGCATTCGATGATCATGTTAAAACAGACTAATGAAAGTAGAAAATCATTGACTTGGCAGATTTACCAGGTAAAAACAGATACACGTAACCTTTGATGACGTGTATGGTGGCAATGATTCTGTTGCAATGCAAACGAAGAATGCTTACGAAAAAAGGAAAAAAAAAAGGAATAGAAATGCAAGCGTATAGTATAAGGCAGGGTATGTTTAGTGCACTAGAATACGATCATGTTACAATACTGAATAAGTTAAAGTATTTACAAGATGAAATAACTGACTTATTGGTTTTGTTTGCTTGGCACGTGAATACGGAAATGTCACAAATCTGCGTAGTTACAATGATTTTATAATGAACCCGTTGTCGATAAGTAGACTTTCTATATTATCGATATCTTTCTATTGGATGTGATTCAAAAGTTGTTAGATAATATTAAAAATTAATTACTTTATTTCTAGAGATATTAAACTCGTAGTTGAGCTTACGATTTTATTTCTTAAATTTGTAGTTTAATAATCTGTAAAGAAAAATTAGCTGTAAAAGTCTTGGAAAAGAAAAATTAATTTTTTATGTCATGTATAAGAACTTTTGTGGATCACTTTGGTATATGTTATAATTTTTCTTTTGTTTTAAGAAGTCTTGGAGATTTTTATGATTTTTTAACTTATAAATAATCATTTAAATATATAAAAAGAGATATTTAAAAAACAGTATACGCATATGTGTGTGTGTGTGTGTATTTTTAAATCGAAGCAAGTCAGATTGAGATTAGAACAGTTTTGAGTTAAAGTAACATTTATTTAGACGATTTAGAGGCGAAAAACATTTCTTCGTTACACATATTACAACAAATATTAAACTTTTGATTTTGTCCTAAATAGAAATTAAAAAAGAGATTTTTTGTACGTGATTATTAGAAGATAAAATACATAAATTAATATATTATGTTATCTATCTCTCTGTTTCGTGTAATATATATATATTAGATTTTACAGATTCGTAAAATACATTCTATCGACAAGAGGTAAATACAGTAAATATCTACAAATGGTACATAATATGGCACAATCGTATAGCCATTTTATTTAATCGACGACATCAAGATATTGAAAAATAAATCGCATATATTCGTGTGTTGTTCATTGTATCTAATTCTAAAATGATATGAAAACTAAAAAAAAAAAATAAATAAATAGAGAACAAAATAACTGCATTCTCGGGAGGAATTTGTGTTTAATTAAATAATAAATTATAAATAATATATGTATTTATATATGTTTACATGACTAGAGATAGAGAGATCATCGGTTTGTATTATTTGGTAAATTTTATTACAACTAATGTAAGAATTAGAATAACGAAAGAAGTATGTGTAAAATATGTGTTGATAATAAAATTCTATAATTGGAAGGCAATAATATTAAAAAAAAATTCGAAGATAAATGGATCATGAAAATGAAATAAAATCTAATGAAACCAATATGGCGGATAGACGATCAAAATGCGAGAGACGCGTCAATTTGAAAAGATAATTCTGACACGTTACGAACAATTACGTTGAGAATAATATTATTATCTCGTTTAATATTATTATTATTATTATTATTTTTTATTATTTATTTTTGAGTGGGGGGCGAGGGAAGTTTAATTTTTCAATTCTTCCCCGTTTCTCCTTATACTTTTTTTTTTTATATCATCGAATTATTTTATATTTATTCCGAACGACGCCTTCGTCCCGGACCACCGGCATAATTCGCAGCTGCAAGTCCCATCAAATGTTTCGCTGCTTGAGAACCACTGAATCCACGGCTCAATCCTAAATCCAATCCGCGTTTATTGCTAAAAAAAATCAAATGTATATATAAATATGTTCACGCGTAATTAAATCGTGACAGAGTTGAAATGATTATTTTATTATACGAACTTTTCGAGCTCTTGATTTCGCATGATCGAATGACGAAGACGTGCGAGCATATCGAGAAGAGCCTCGGGATCGTCCTCTTCTAATTGGTTCCAATAATTTTGTTGTCTAGAAACAAAACAAAAACAAAAATACAATGCACAAGTTATTTGTAAAGTAATTAAAAAAGAAAATAAATAATTATTTCTTGGATCAGAGTATATATAATAATAATAATAATATATCAGCATCCTGTTTGAATAAATAATTATCAAAAAAAAAAATAATAATCATCTATTGAAAATATCGATTAAATAATAACATTACACATTCGAGTAATATATTAATAACAAATTTTTACAAAAATACTGATCAAATAAATAAAAGTGTGTTAATATAATAAATACATATATTAGTATAATAAAATCTGTATATTAATATTAATTGACGAATCATCCTAGATAAATGAATCGATGACGATTTCCTAGAATAATGTAATCTTTTATTTCATAATGTGTTGAAAGAGAGGGACGCATCCTAGATAAATTCGATGGTTTAGTAGTATACTTGAGTGTCCATAGGTTTCAAGCATATTCCTTTAAATTGAATTTACCTAGATTTCTTTTTTTTTTTTT
>NW_014570053.1:0-1104 GCF_001313835.1 Polistes canadensis
TCTGGTGAATACGGCGGATGGGGTAAAACTTCCCAATCATGTGTTTCCAAATACTTTTTCACGGAAGCCCCTACATGTGGACGAGCATTGTCATGCAGATGAATAATTTTTTCGAGTCTAGAATACTATTGAGAGAATTTCTCCTTCAGAGCTCGGCTGAATCTGTTTAATAGTGTTCGATAGAAGGCTCCGGTGATTGTTTTGCTCGGATAAAGCAACTCATAATAAACTACACCCAGCTGATCCCACCAAATACACAGCATTAATTTTTCCCGTGAACATTCGGTTTTGCTGTTGACGTTGACGCATGGCTTGGTAATCCCCATGATTTTATTCTTTTTGGATTATTATAATGTATCTATTTCTCGTTACCAGTGGTAATACGATGTAAAAACCCTTTTTTTATGTCTAGCAAGCCGTATTTCACTTAAGCATAAGCAGCGTTCAATATCACTCGGCTTTAATTCGTACATAACCCAATTTCCTTGTTTATTAATCATTCCTAATGATTTTATACGATGTAAGACTGCTTGCTTTGTAACTTCTTATGTTACAGCAAGTTCTTTTCGTGTTTGAGATGAATGTTCCTCCAATATTTCCTCCAATTCTGCATCCTCGTAAATTTTTTGCCTTCCACTGCGTTCTTTGTCTTCTACGTCGAAATCACTGTTTTTAAACTTTTGAAACCACATACGACACGTTCTCTCACTCAAAGCAGTTTTACTATATGCTTCTACAAGCAATCGATGCGCTTTAGCAGCAGATTTCTTTACATTAAAGAAGTAAACTAATATTTCCCGTTAATGACACTTATTTAGCTAAAATTTGGACATTTTCCACTGAAAAAAATTATATTTTACTAATATGAAATCAATAATAATAATAGGTTATGTTATACTTAATCGTCCGAACTAATTTTTAAGCAAGATATCCTTTACAAAAGTTAACGGAAACTCTGCGCCGCGCTGTCTACATTAAAACGGCGGAAACTTATTTGTAATTTTATAGTAAAATAATTTTTTTCTGTTTTCTTTGACTGAAGTAGTTGTAAAATAAATGATATATGCTAGATTTGATTAGAATTAACACTTTTTATTTGTTAGT
>NW_014570053.1:3785-19740 GCF_001313835.1 Polistes canadensis
ATTTCGACGAAAAAGAATTGAATTCTAAACGTAAAGTAACCCAAAAATGTCGTAAAAAAATGATTTTTTTCCTTTTTCTTGACTGCAGTAGTCCAAATATAAACTAAGTTAGCATAATTCTTTCGGACTTAACACTAATTATTTGTAAGTATACGCTTTAAAGCTTGAAAGAAAACGTTTCATAGCGTCTGTTAAATAGCACTTTTTAGATTGTATTTATTTTATAACTACGATTTAATCCAAAAAGTAGCAGAAATTTCTTTTTAAATATATTGATAAATTTTTAGCAACGGTAAAAATGAACTACTAGATACTAAACAGAGTAGATTTTTGATTACCTACAATCGAATTTCTTTAAACTATAATAGAATTCTACAAGTCAAGTAACGAAATAAAGTTGTGATAATATGATTTTTTTCTATTTTCTTCGACTGCATTTGTTGTAAAATAAATGATATATGCTAGATTTTATAGGACTGAATACTTTTTAATTGTTAATACGCTTTAAAACCTAATAAAAAATTTTTTATAGCTTTTGTTATAAAGCTCTTTTTTAGAAATTGTATAGATTTTAATTGCGGTTTTAATCCAAAAAGTAGCAAAAATATCTTTCCTAATATACTAAAACATTTTTAGCAACAGTACAAATGTGCTACAAGAAACAAAACAAAATTGACGTCAGGTTTACTACAATCGAGTTTTGTTGAAAAAGAATTGAATTCTTCACGTAAAGTAACCAAATAAACTTGTAATAAAATTATTTTTCCTTTTTTATGGACTGCAGGTGTTAAAATTTAAATGGCATTTGCTAGATTTTTTTGGACTGAACACTATTTAATTGTTAGTATACGCTTTAAAAATTAATAGAAAATAAATTATAGGTTTTGTTATATAAATCGTTCTTAAAAATTTTATAATTTTTAACTACGGTTTTAATCCAAAAGTAGCAAAAAGTTCTTTTTAAATATACTAAAACATTTTAAGCAACGATACAAATGTGCTACTAGAAACAAAACAGAATAGACGTCAGGTTTACTACAATCGAGTTTTGTTGAAAAAGAATTGGATTCTTCACGTAAAGTAACAAAATAAAATTGTAATAAAATGATTTTTTCACTTATTTTGGACTGCAGTTGTTAAAATATAAATGTTATTTGCTAGATTTTATTGAACTGAACACATTATACTTTTTAGTATACGCTTTAAAACTTGAAAGTAAATGTTTTATAGCTTTTGTTCTACAGCGTTTCTTAAGATATCTGATAGTTTTTACTAATAAATTATCTAGAGAGGAGCGAAAAGTTTTCTTAAATATATTGAGTAGTTTTTAGCGAAGTTAAATTTGCTATTAGAAACATTACAGAATGGATGTCAGGTTGACTACAATCGAGTATCGACGAAAAAGAATTGAATTCTAATCGTAAAGTAACTAAAAAATATAGTAATAAAATGATTTTTTTCCTTTTTCTTGACTGCAGTTGTCCAAATATAAATTAAATTAGAATAATTCTTTGACGCTTAACACTTAGTATTTGTAAGTATACGCTTTAAAGCTTAAAAGAAAACGTTTCATAGCGTCTGTTAAATAGCAATTTTTTAGATTGTATTTATTTTATAACTACGATTTAATCTAGAAAGTAGCGAAAAATTTTTTTTAAATATAATAATACATTTTTTGCAACGGTAAAAATGATCTACTAGAAACTAAACAGAATGGACGTCATGTTTACTACAAACGAGTTAAAGTGAAAAAAGAATTGAATTCTTCACGTTAAGTAACAAAAAAAAGTTGTAATAAAATTATTTTTTTTTTTTGGGCTGCAGTTGATAAAATATAAATGTTATTTGCTAGATTTTATTGGACTGAACACTTTTTAATTGTTAGTATACTCTTTAAAAATTAATAGAAAACTTTTTATAGGTTTTTTTATATAGCTCTTTTTTAGAAATTTTATAGTTTTTAACTGCGGTTTTAATCCAAAAGTAGCAAAAATTTCTTTTTAAATATACTAAAACATTTTAAGCAACGATGCAAATGTGCTACTAGAAACAAAAAAGAATGGACGACAGGTTTACTACAATCGAGTTTTTTTGAAAAAGAATTAGATTCTCCACATAAGTAACAAAATAAACTTGTAATAAAAGGATATTTTTTCTTTTCTTTGACTGCAGTAGTCCAAATATTAATTATTTAGCATAATTCTTTCGGACTTAACACTTATTATTTGTGAGTATACGCTTTAAAGCTTAAAAGAAAACGTTTCATAGCGTCTGTTAAATAGCACTTTTTTAGATTATATTTATTTTATAACTACGATTTAATCTAAAAAGTAGCGAAAATTTTTTTTAAATATAATAATACATTTCTTGCAACGGTAAAAATGATCTACTAGCAACTAAACAGAATTGACGTCAGGTTTACTACAAACGAGTTTAAGTGAAAAAAGAATTGAATTCTTTACGTAAAGTAACAAAAAAAAGTTGTAATAAAATTATTTTTTTTTTTGGACTGCAGTTGATAAAATATAAATGTTATTTGCTAGATTTTATTGGACTTAACTCTATTCATTTGTTAGTTTACGATTTAAAACTTGAAAGAAAATGTTTTACAGCTTTTGTTTTATTGCATTTCTTTAGATATCTGATAGTCTTCACTAATAATAATTCTAGATAGCAGCAAAAATTTTTCTTAAATACATTAAAAAGTTCCTAGCGACGGTACAATGTGCTATTAGAAACAATACAGAATGGACGTCAGGTTGACTACAATCGAGTTTTGACGAAAAATAATTGAATTCTAATCGTAAAGTAACCAAAAAATGACGAATTAAAATGATTGTTTTTCTTTTTTTTGACTGCAGTATTTCCAATATAAATTAAGTTTGCATAATTCTTTCGGACTTAACACTTATTATTCGTAAGTATACGTTTTAAAGCTTGAAAGAAAACGTTTTATTGCGTCTGTTATATAGCACTTTTTTAGATTGAATTTATTTTATAACTACGATCTAATCCAGAAAGTAGCAGAAATTTCTTTTTAAATATAAAAATAAATTTTTAGCAACGGTAACAATGTGCTACTGGAGAAAAAACAGAATAGACATCAGGTTTACTACAATAGAGTTTCGTTGAAAAAGAATTAAATTCTTTACGCAATTTTACTAAACAGTGTTGTTATAAATTAATTTTTTCTCTTTTTTTGTACTGCAGTTGTTAAAATATTAACGTTATTTGCTAGATTTTATTAGACCAAACACTTTTCATTTCTTAGTATACGCTTTGAAACTTGAAAGAAAAATTTTTATAGCATTTGTTCTACAGCATTTCTTTAGATATTTGATAGTTTTTACTTATAATTAATTTAGAAAGCAGCGAATACTTTTCTTAAATATATTGAAAAGTTTTAAGCGAAGGTACAATGTGCTACTAGAAACAAAACAGAATAGACATCAGGTTGACTACAATAGAGTTTCGATGTAAAAAAATGGAATTCTAAACGTAATGTAACTAAAAAATGTAGTAATTAAATGATTTTTTCCTTTTTCTTGACTGCAGGGTTCCAAATATAAATGATGTTTGCATAATTTTTTTGGTCCTAGCACTTATTATTTGTAAGAATACGCTTTAAAACTTGAAAGAAAACGTTTCATAGCGTCTGTTAAATAGCACTTTTTTAGATTGTATTTAATTTATAACTACGATTAAGACCAGAAAGAGACTAAAATTTCTTTTTAAATATCATAATACATTTTTAGCAACGGTACAAATGTGCTACTAGAAACAAAACAGAATGGTCGTCAAGTTTACGACAATCGAGTATTGTTAAAAAAGAATTGAATTCTTCTCGTAAAGTACCAAAAAAATGTTGTAATAAAATGAATTTTCCTCTTTTTTTGGACTGCAGTGGTTAGAATATAAATTATATCTGCTAGATATTATTCGAACTAACACTTTTCATGTGTTAGTATACGCTTTAAAGCTTGAAAGAAAAGGTTTTATAGCTTTTGTTCTATAGCATTTCCTTATATATATATGATAGCTTTTTCTAATAATTAATCTATAAAGCAGCGAAAACTTTTCTTAAATATATTGAAAAGTTTTGAGCGAAGGTACAATGTGCTATTAGAAACATTACGGAATGGATGTCCGGTTGATTACAATCGAGTTTCGACGAAAAAAAATGGAATTCTAAACGTAAAGTAACAAAAAAATTTCGTAATAAAATGATTTTTTTCCTTTTTCTTGACTGCAGTAGTCCACATATAAATTAAGTCAGCACAATTCTTTCGGACTTAACACGTTTTATTTGTAAGTATACGCTTTAAAGCTTGAAAGAAAACGTGTCACAGCGTCTGTTAAATAGCACTTTTTTAGATTGCATTTATTTTATAAAAACGATTTAACTAAGAAAGTAGCGGAAATTTCTTTTTGAATATATTTAGACATTTTTAGCGAAGGTTAAAATGTCCTTTTAGAAACTATACAGAAAAGATGTTTGGTTTACTACAATCGAATTTTGTTCAAATATAATTGAAGGCTACACGAAAAGCATCCAAAACAAGTTGTAATAAAATGAC
Organism: Polistes canadensis; assembly: GCF_001313835.1. Taxonomy (NCBI): domain Eukaryota; kingdom Metazoa; phylum Arthropoda; class Insecta; order Hymenoptera; family Vespidae; genus Polistes; species Polistes canadensis. The sequence continues at coordinate 8,363 of NW_014570053.1, forward strand.
TTATTTCTGTTCTCTTCGACTGCAGTTGTTGTAAAGTAAATGATATATGCTAGATTTTATTGGACCAAACACTTTTCATTTGTTAATATACGCTTTAAAAATTGATAGAAAATTTCTTCTAGATTTTGTTATATAGCTCTTTTTTAGAAATATTATAGTTTTTAACAATGATTTAATCCAGAAAGTAGCGAAAATTTCTTTTTAATTATACTAAAACATTTTTAGCAACGGTACAAATGTGCTTCTAGAAACAAAACAGAAAGGACGTCAGGTTGACAACAATCGAGTTTCGACGAAAGAGAATTGAATTCTAAACGTAAAGTAACAAAAAAATGTAGTAATAAAATGATTTTTTTTCTTTTTTATTATTGCAGTAGTCCAAATGTAAATGATGTTTGCATAATTTTTTCAACCTTAGCACTTATTATTTGCAAGTATACGCTTTAAAGCTTGAAAGAAAACGATTCATAGCGTTAGTTAAATAGTACTTTTTTAGATAAAATTTATTATATGACTATAATTTAATCCAGTAAGTAGCGGAAATTTTTTTTTAAATATAATAATACATTTGGAGCAACTGTAAAAATGAACTACTAGAAACTATACAGAATAAATATTTAGTTGACTACAATCGAATTTTTTTGAAATATAATGGAATTTTACACATGAAGTAACTAGAATAAGTTGTAATAAAATGATTTTTTCTCTTTTTTTGGACTGCAGTGGTTAAAATATAAATTTTATTTGCTAGATATTATTCAAACTAACACGTTTCATTTGTTAGTATACGCTTTAAAACATGAAAGAAAATGTTTTATAGGTTTTGTTCTATAGCATTTTTTTAGATATCTGATAGTTTTCTCTATTAAATAATCTAGAAAGTAGCGAAAATTTTTAATAAATATAATAAAAAGTTCTTAGCAACGGTACAATGTGCTATTAGAAACATGACAGAATGGATGTCAGGTTGACTACAATCGAGTTTTGACGAAAAAGTATTGAATTCTACACGTAATGTAAGCAAAAAATGTCGTAATAAAATGATTTTTTTTTTTTTTCTTGACTGCAGTAGTCCAAATATAAATGATTTTTACATAATTCTTTCGGACTTATCACATTTTATTTGTAAATATACTCTTTAAAGCTTGAAAAAAAAAACTTTTTATAGCGTCTATTAAATAGCACTTTTTTTAATTGTATGTAATTTGTAACTAAGCTTTAATCCAGAAAGTAGCAAAAATTTCTTATCAAATATATTAGGAATTTTTTAGCGAAGGTTAAAATGTGCTTTTAGAAACTATACAGAAAAGATGTTTGGTTTGCTACAATCGAATTTTGTAGAAATATAATTAAATGCTACACGAAAAGTAACCAAAAAAAGTTGTATTAAATGTACATATAAGATTGCGCCGTTTTTTTATTAAAAATTAGGTATTTGTTCTAGAGCAATGGTAATTTTAAGGTTATTTAAACTACTGTCCATCACTTGCAATGACTTGTTCCCATCTCTTAGGCAACATTCGAATCCTTCGTCGGAATAACTCCTTGTCTTTTGAGGCTATCCACAATTCAGACCAATTTTTGGTATCTTCATATTATTTGAACTGCTGCTCCGACAGAGCATGTGCCATGGACCGATATAGGTGATATTCGGACGGTTCAATGTCTGGTGAATACAACGGGTGTGGTAACACTTCCCAATCAAGTGTTTCCAAATACTTTTTCACGAAAAATGCTACATGTGGACGAGCATTTTCATGCAAGAGAATAATTTTTTTGTGACTAGAATACTGTTGAGGGCGTTTTATCTTCAGAGCTCGGCTCAATCTCATTAATAGTGTTCGATCGAAGGCTCCGGTGATTGTTTTGCTCGGATAAAGCAGCTCATAATACACTAAACCCAGCTGATCCCACCAAAAACACAGCATGAGTTTTTTCTGTGAATATTCGGTTTTGCTTTTGATGTTGACGCACAGCTTGGTAATCCCATTGATATTATTCTTCTTGGATTATCATAATGTATCCATTTCTCGTTACCAGTGATAATACGATGTAAAAAACCCTTTTTTTATGTCTAGCAAGCAGTATTTCACTAAAGCATAATCAGCGTTCAATATTTTTCGGCTTTAATTCGTACGGAACCAAATTTCCTTGTTTATTAATTATTCCTAATGATTTTAAACGATGGAAGACTGCTTGCTCAGTGACTTCTTATGTTACAGCAAGTTGTTTCTGTGTTTAAGATGAATCTTCCTCCAATATTTCCTCTAATTCTGCATCCTCGTAAATTTTTGTCTTGTACTGCGTTCTTTGTCTTCTACGTCGAAATCACCGTTTTTAAACTTTTGAAACAACTCACGACACGTTCTCTCACTCAAAGCAGTCTCACTATATGGTTCAACGAGCAATCGATGCGTCTAAGCAGCAGATTTCTTTATATTAAAGAAGTTACCTATTTTCCGCAAATGACGCTTATTTTGCTTAAATTTGGAAATTTTTAACTAAAAAAATTATATTTTACCAATAAGAAATCAATAATGTAGGATTTTTGATGAGAAAACATTTTAATTACAACTTCTTATGATTAATTCAAATGCAGATCCTCTCTCTTACAACGCTCAATACTAACTAACTGTCCTGTATTTCGTCCGCTGTCCCTGGTTACTTAATCTAACAAAATCCTATCACTCCACGCTAACAATACGGCAACGCTCACCATATCTCCTACACTCGGCCATTCTGCAGCGGTATCTGCCCCAGATACCGTTTCGCTTCACATTCATTTATTCGCATCAATTTCATTCACTCATAGTTATTTACATGTCTGTCATAATAATCACTAATCATCACTCGACTCACTATCACTCAACCCAATGTTTATGCTTTCAACCTACGGTTTCATGTAATCCGTCGATGTAGAAGTTTGTAAAGGACCCTCCAAATCGTCTACCTTACGCACCACATATCGATCATTACGTAAGGCTTTTATTATCCGATACGGACCCAAATATTTTGATGCCAATTTCATGCCTGGTACCAATTGCGTTCGCTTGATTGCCACCAAGTCATTCTCATTATATCGTTTTGCTTCCTTACGTCTTTTGTTATATTTTTTGATATTTTCTCGTTGCACTTTCTGCAACTGGTCTCGAACAGCATCTCTGAGTTCATACTCCGCTTCGGCTATTGTAGCCTTACCACTCGCGTACACAGGAAATGATAGTCGGACAATACTACTAGATAACTTTGGCTTCTCTATCTCTTGCTCCTTCGACAGAGGTAAACATCTTGATCGCTGATAAACTGGCTCTTCGTCTTTTAGCACCAAACTCATTTTAACACCAACATCGCGCGCTTTCACCGGATTATAATTACTAATCGATTCTACTACCAATTCTTTATGCTCACTCGACGGAWTGTGYGACTGATTCAATTCGTCTTTATCATAGATACAGTCTATCGTTAAAACTTCAACTACCTCTCTGTTGTCCTCTTCGCCTCTCGATGGTTTGCTGATTGAAATTTTTCCCCTTCTAATATTAATGTCCACCGCATCTAAGAAATCGGTCCCTATCACAACATCATGCTGCATTAATGTATCAGGTACCACTGAAATTTGAATTGTGTATTGTTTACCATCAATTTCAATCCCTGTAAAGAATTCCCCTAATGTTTTATTGTCCTCCGATCCTATTCCACGAAATTTAATCTTATTCGGTTTCATTCTWGGTGATCCTACTTGAATATACTCTGTAGCTCGCATTAAAGATATATCGCTTCCGGTATCGATTAGCGCGTTAATTCTCCGACCATTTATTAYKACTTCYTTACAATATTCACTACGCACAGATCGCGAGATACTACATGAATCTTTGTTATAATACTGTTTCTAGGGCAATTAACCGCGATATGACCAAACTCTCTACATTCAAAACACTTCATACCTCTACTCTTATATGGGCATTCCTCGCTAAAATGACCCCTCGCACAGCAATTTTTACACCTCAAACAGTTCTCTGATACGCTACCTATCTTTTCTCTAACGCTTACGTCTATGTTGCTTCGACACTTCGTCGTGTTGACCATCTCCGTCTGTTGCGGGCGTCCCCGCAATGATATATGCTCGAATGCGCTCAGAAAAGATTCCTTTCTTTTATGACCATGCACTCTTGCTTGATCTCGTAGCAACTGATCTGGTATTCCAGCGATGATGAATTCGATCATTTCTTCCTCGTCAATCTCTATCCGTTTCGCCAATATGATCTTCTCATGGAAATAATCGCTAAAAGACCCGTCACGCTTCCAAACACGTTCCTGGAACCTCGTTCGAAAGGTCATCTTGCTGATTCGCTGATGGAACATTTTTCGCAACTYYACTAAAAGTTYATCCACTGTGAGATGCAGGTATTCTCGCCGCGATCTAAACCACTCTAACGCTCGCCCCTTCAAACGCTGGACGATCATCACTCTTGCCTGGTCTTCGGTCAAATAATACATGTCACACAGGTAGTGTACGTGAACTTCCCATATTGTAAACTCATCTGCCTCCCCTTCAAAATATCTAATCAATTCAATAACAGCATTTAACGATAATTTACTTATCTCTGTTTGTGCAGATGACCGGTTTGTCTCTTCCAACCTGTAAAATTGACTCATAGCAGGACGTTGTGTCCTTCGCAGGATCTCTAATTCCTTTCGCTCTAATTGCACTTCTCGTTCTGCTATCTCCTACTCTTTTCGAAAGATTTCCATCTCTCGTCTTAAAAGCGCAAGCTCATCCATACTTTCACTTGCCGCGGCTATAGTTACGTTCCGCGTTTCTTCAACATCCCTACTCGCAATACTGTCTCCTATCACCCATTTTTTCGATGGATCAGCTTTCATAAGGCGAGCTATCAACTCGCATTTAACACCAGTCGTGGCAAGTCCCAAAGCTGCCTACTTCTCTTTCATTTCTGATACTAAAAATTCTGAAGGCGCTTTACGTACGACACCCATGATTTTTTTTTCTCTTCTATTCTGTTTTACATACACGACTCTCTGTTACGCTGTTCAACGCTAATTCTACACTATCGCAAAAGTTCACACCAATTCACTATCACAAAAGTTCACACCAATTCGCTATCGCAGTACTCGTTGTTATTTTTCCGCAATCCTACTCTTCGCACGCTGCAGCTCCTCAATCCCAGACGATCCCCCAATTATGTAGGATTTTTGATGAGAATACAGTTTAATTACAACTTTTTATGATTAATAAAAATGCAGATCCTCTTTCTTACAACGCTCAATACTAACTAAATATCCTTTATTTCGTCCGTTGTCCCCGGTTACTTAATCTAACAAAATCCTATCTCTCCACGCTAACAAGACGGCAACGCCTACCATATCTCCTGCAATAATATTAATAAGTTATGTGGTTCCTAAACGTCCAAACTAATTTTTAAGCAGGTTATCATCTGCGAAAGTTAACAGAAACTCTGCGCCGTGCTATCTACATTAAAACGGCGAAAACTTATTTGTAAATCTAATAATAAAATAATTATTTTCTGTTTTCTTTCACTGCAGTTGTTGTAAAATAAATAATATATGCCATATTTTATTGGAAATAAAACTTTTCATTTGTTAGTATAAGCTTTAAAACTTGAAAGAAAATGTTTTATAGCTTTTGTTCTACAGAATTTTTTTAGATATTTGATAGTTTTTACTTACAATTAATCTAAATAGCAGCGAAAACTTTTCTTAAAAATATTAAAAAGTTTTTAGCGAAGGTACAATGTGCTATTAGAAACATTACAGAATGGATTTTAGGTTGACCACAATCGAGTTTCGACGAAAAATAATTTAATTCTAAACGTAAAGTAACCAGAAAATGTCGAATTAAAATGATTTTTTTTCTATTTTTTGACTGCAGTAGTCCAAATATAAATAAAATTACAATAATTTTTTCGGACTTAACATTTATAATTTGTAAGTATACGCTTTAAAACTTGAAAGAAAACGTTTCATTGCGTCTGTTTAATAGCACTTTTTTAGATTGTATTTATTTTATAACTACGATTTATTCCAGATACTAGTGGTAATTTCTTTTTAAATATAGTAATACATTTTTAGCAACGGTAAAAATGAACTACTGGAAACTAAACAGAATAGATATTTTGTTGACTACTATAGAATTACTTTAAAATATAATTGAACTCTAAACGTGAAGTAACCAAAAAAAGTTGAAAAAAATAATTTTTCCTGTTTTTCTAGACAGCTGTTGTTTAAAAATAAAAGATATATGCTAGATTTTATTTGCAATACTACTTTTTTGTTGTTAGTATTTGTTTTAAAATTTAAAAGAAAACGTTTTATAGCTTTTGTTTTATTGTTTTTTTTTTAAAATTTTATAGTTTTTACCTATAGTTTTAATCCTAAAAGAAGCGAAAATTTCTTTTTAAATATACTAAAATATTTTTAGCAACGGTACAAATGTGCTACTAGAAATAAAACAGTATGGACGTCAGGTTTTCTACTATCGAGTTTCGACGAAAAAGAATTGAATTCTTTACGTAATGTTACCAAAAAATGTTGTAATAAAATGAATTTTTCGCATTTTTTGGACTGCAGTTGTTAAAATAGAAATGTTATTCGCTAGATTTTATTGGATTAAACACTTTTCATTTGTTAGTATACGCTTTAAAACTTAATAGAAAAATTTTTATATTTTTTGTTATTAAGCTCTTTTTTAAAAATTTTATAGTTTTTAACTGTAGTTTTAATCCTGAAAGTAGCAAAAAATTCTTTTTGAATATACTAAAACATTTTTGGCAACTGTACAAATATGATACTAGAAACAAAACAGAATAGACATCAGGTTTACTACAATCGAGTTTCGTTAAAAAAGAATTGAATTCTTTAATTAATGTAACCAAAAAATGTTGTAAAAAAATGATTTTTTCTCTTTTTTTGTACTGCAGTTGTTAAAATATAAATGTTAATCGCTAGATTTTATTGGACCAAACAATTTTCTTTGTTAGTATACGCTTTGAAACTTAAAAGATAATTTTTTATAGCTTTTGTTCTACGGCATTTCTTTAGATATTTGATAGTTTTTACTTATAATTAATGTAAATAGCAGCAAAAACTTTTCTTGAAAATATTATAAAGTTTTTAGCGAAGGTACAATGTGCTATTAGAAACATTACAGAATGGCATGTCAGGTTGACTACAATCGAGTTTCGGCGAAAAAGAATTGAGTTCTAATCGTAAAGTAATCGAAAAATTTCGTAATAGAATGATTTTTTCCCTTTTTCTTGACTGCAGTTGTCCAAATATAAATTAAATTAGAATATTTCTTTGGGACTTAACACTTAGTATTTGTAAGTATACGCTTTAAAGCTTAAAAGAAAACGTTTTATAGCGTCTGTTAAATAGCACTTTTTTAAATTGTATTTATTTTATAACTACGATCTGATCTAGAAAGTAGCGGAAATTTCTTTTTATATATAATAATAAATTTTTAGCTACGGTACAAATGTGCTACTAGAAACAAAACAGAATGGACGTCAGGTTTACTACAATCGAGTTTTGTTGAAAAAGAATTAAATTCTTCTCGTGAATTAACAAAAAAAATTTGTAATAAAATGATTTTTTTTTTTTTTTGTACTGCAGTTGTTTAAATATAAATATTATTTGCTAGATTTTATTGGACCAAACACTTTTCATTCCTTAGTGTACGCTTTGATACTTGAAAGAAAATGTTTTATAGCTTTTATTCTACAGCATTTCTTTAGATATTTGATAGTTTTTACTTATAGGTTATCTAGGAAGCAGTGAAATCTTTTTTTAAATATATTGAAAAGTTTGTAGCGAAGGTACAATGTGCTATTAGAAACATTACAGAATGGATGTCAGGTTTACTACAATCGAGTTTCGACAAAAATGAATGAAAATCTAAACGTAAAGTAACTAAAAAATGTAGTTATTAAATGATTTTTTTCCTTTTTCTTGATTGCAGTATTCCAAATATAAATGATGTTTGCATAATTTTTTCAGTCTTAGCACTTATTATTTGTAAGTATACGCTTTAAAACTTAAGAGAAAACGTTTCATAGCGTCTGTTAAATAGCACTTTTTAGATTGTATTTATTTTATAACTACAATTTAATCCAGAAAGTTGCAGAAATTTCTTTTTAAATATAATTATACATTTTTGGAAACTGTACAAATGAACTACTAGAAACTGGACATAATAGATGTTTAGTTGACTACAATCGAATTTCTTCAAAGTTTAATGGAATTTTACACGTAAAGTAATCAAAAAATGTTGTAATAAAATGATTTTTTCCCCTTTTTTGGACTGCAGTTGTTTAAATATAAATGTTATTTGCTAGATTTTATTGGACCAAGCACTTTTCATTTCTTAGTATACACTTTAAAACTTGAAAGAAAATGTTTTATAGCTTTTGTTCTACAGCATTTCTTTAGATATTTGATAGATTTTACTTATAATTAATCTAGAAAGCAGCGAAAACTTTTCTTCAATATATTATAAAGTTTTTGGCGAAGGTACAATGTGCTATTAGAAACTATACAGAATAGATGTTTCGTTGACTACAATCGAATTTCTTCAAAATATTATAGAATTTTACACGTGATGTAACCAAAAAAATTTGTAATAATATGATTTTTTCTCTTTTTTTGGACTGCAGTGGTAAAAATATAAATTTTATTTGCTAGGTGTTATTGGACTGAAAACTTTTTAATTGTTAGTATACGCTTTAAAACTTTATAAAAAATTTTTTATAGCTTTTGTTTTAAAGCTTTTTTTTAGAAATTTAATAGTTTTTAACTATAGTTTTAATTCTGAACGTAGCAAAAATTTGTTCTTTTTAAATATACTAAAACATTTTTAGAATCGGTACAAATGTGCTACTAGAAACAAAACAGAATGGACGTCAGATTTACTACTATCGAGTTTCGACGAAAAAGAATTGAATTCTTCTCGTAATGTAACAAAAAAATGTTGTAATAATATGATTTTTTCTCTTTTTATAGACTGCAGTTGTTAAAATATAAATGTTATTGGTTAGATTTTATTAGACTAAACATTTTTTATTTGTTAGTATACGGTTTAAAACTGGAAAGAAAATGTTTTATAGCTTTTGTTCTACAGCATTTCTTTAGATATCTGATAGTTTTTACTAATAATTGTTCTAGAAAGCAGCAAAAATTTTTCCTAAATATATTAAAAAGTTTCTAGCGACGGTACAATTTGCTATTAGAAACAAGACAGAATGGATGTCAGGTTGACTACAATCGAGTTTGGACGAAAAAGAATTGATTTCTATACGTTATATAACAAAAAATGTCGTAATAAAATGATTTTTTTCTTTTTTCTTGACTGCAGTAGTCCAAATATAAATGATGTTTGCATAATTCTTTCGGATTTATCACTTTTTATTTGTAAGTATACGCTTTAAAGCCTGGAAAAAAACGTTTCATAGTGTATTGTAAATCGCACTTTTTTAATTGTTGTTAATTTTTAACTACGCTTTAATCCAGAAGATAGCGGAAATTTCTTTTTAAATATATTGATAAATTTTTAGCAACAGTATAAATGAACTACTAGAAACTAAACAGAATGAATGTTTTGTTAACTACAATCGAATTTCTTCAAACTATAATTGAATTCTATAAGTGAAGTAACCAAATAAAGTTGTGATAATATAATTTTTTTCTGTTTTATTTGACTGCAGTTGTTGTAAAATAAATGATATATGCTAGATTTTATTGGACTGAGCCCTTTTTATTTGTTAGTATACGCTTTAAAACTTGATAGAAAATGTTTTATAGCTTTTATTCTAAAACATTTCTTTAAATATCTGATAGTTTTTACCAGTAAATGATCTAGAAAGCAGCCAAAATTTTTAATAAGTATATTGAAAAACTTTTAGCGACGGTGCAATGTGCTTTTAGAAACTATACAGAAAGGATTTTTAGTTTACTACTATATAATTTTGTTGGAATATAATTAAATGCTACACGAAAAGTAACCAAAAAAAGTTGTAATTAGTTTACATATAAGTATCCGCCGTTTTTTTATTAAAAATTAGGTATTTATTCTAGAAGAATTGTAATTTTTAGGTTATTTAAACTACTGTCCAATGACTTTTCAACTTTGCAATGACTTTTTCCCATCTCTCAGGCAACATACGGATCCCACGTTGGAAGAACTCCTTGTCTTTTGAGGCTATCCACGTATCAACCTAATTTTTGGTACCTTTATATTATTTGAACCGCTGCTCCGACAGAGCATGTGCAATGGACCGAAATAGGTAATAATCGGACGGTGCAATGTCTTTTGAATACGGCGGGTGGGGTAACACTTCTTAATCAAGTGTTTCCAAATACTTTTTCACGGATGTCGCTACACATGGACGAGCATTGTCATGCAGGAGAATAACTTTTTCGTATCTAGAATACTATTGAGGGAATTTTTCCATCAGAGCTTGGCTCAATCTCATTAATATTGTTCGATAGAAGGCTCTGATGATTGTTTAGCTCGGATTAGGTAACTCATAATACACTACACGCAGCTGATCCCACCAAATACACATCATGAGTTTTTCCCGTGAATATTCGGTTTTGCTGTTGATGTTGACGCATGGCTTGGTAATCCCCATGATTTTATTCTTTTTGGATTATCATAATGTATCCATTTCTCGTTACCAGTAATGATACGATGTAAAAAACCCATTTTTTATGTCTAGCAAGCAGTATTTCACTTAAGCATCATCGGCGTTCAATATTTTTCGGCTTTAATTCCTACGGAACCCAATTTCCTTGTTTATTAATTATTTCTAATGATTTTAAACGATGTAAGACTGCTTGCTGAGTGACTTCTTATGTTACAGCAAGTTCTTTTTGTGTTTAAGATGAATCTTCCTCCAATATTTCTCTAATTCTGCATCCTCGTGAATTTTTGCCTTCAACTTCGATCTTTGACTTCTACGTCAAAATCACCGTTTTTAAACTTTTGAAACCACTCACGACACGTTCTCTCACTCAAAGCTGTCTTACTATATGCTTCTACGAGCTATCGATGCGCCACAGCAGTAGATTTCTTTATATTAATGAAGCAAACTAATATTTTCCGCGAATGACGCTTGTTTGGCTCAAATTTGGACATTTTSAACTAAAAAAAATTATATTTTACCAATAAGAAATCAATAATATTAATAAGTTATGTGGTTCCTAAACGTCCCAACTATTTTATAACCAGGATATCATCTGCGAAAGTTAACAGAAAATCTGCGCCGCTCTTTCTACATTAAAACAGCGGAAACTTATTTGTAAACTAGATACTAAAATAATTATTTTCTGTTTTCTTTGCC
>NW_014570053.1:20951-22795 GCF_001313835.1 Polistes canadensis
TTTGCATAATTCTTTCGAACTTATCACTTTTTCTTTGTAAGTATACACTTTAAAGCTTGAAAAAAAACGTTTCATAGCGTCTGTTAAATAGCACTTTCTTAGACTGTATTTATTTTATAACTACGATTTAATCCAGAAAGTAGCGGAAATTTCTTTTTAAATATAATAATACATTTTTAGCAACTGTAAAAATGAACTACTAGAAACAATACAGAATAGATGTTTGGTTGACTACAATCGAATTTCTTTAAAATATAATGGAATTTTACACGTGATGTAACTAAAAAAAGTTGATTTTAATTGATTTTTTCTTTTTTTTTTGGACTGCAGTTATTAAAATATAAATTTTATTTGCTAGATTTTATTCGAACTTTCACTTTTTATTTGTTAGTATACGCTTTAAAACTTTATAAAAAATTTTTTATAGCTTTTGTTATAAAGCTCTTTTTTAGAAATTTAATAGTTTTTACTACAGTTTTAATCAAGAAGGTAACAAAAATTTCTTTTTAAATATACTAAAACATTTTTAGAAACGGTACAAATGTGCTACTAGAAACAAAACAGAATGGACGTCAGATTTACTACTATCAAGTTTCGACGAAAAAGTATTGAATTCTTCACGTAATGTAACCAAAAAATGTTATACTAAAATGATTTTTTCTCTTTTTTTGGACTGCAGTTGTTAAAATATAAATATTATTTGCTAGATTTTATTGGACCAAACACTATTCATTTGTTAATATAAGCTTTAAAACTTGAAAGAAAATGTTTTATAGCCTTTGTTCTACATCATTTCTTTGGATATCTGATATTTTTTACCAGTAATTGATCTAGAAAGCAGCTAAAATTTTTAATAAATATATTGAAAAGTTTTCAGCGACGGTACAATATGCTTTTAGAAACTATACATAAAAGATGTTTAGTTTACTACAATCGAATTTTTTTTAAAATATAATTAAATGCTACACGAAAAGTAACCAAAAAAGTGGTAATAAGTGTACATATAAGATTCCGCCGATTTTTGAATAAAAATTAGGTATTTATTCTAGAAGAATGGAAATTTTAAGGTTATTTAAACTACTGTCCATCACTTGCAATAACTTTTTCCCATCTCTCAGGCAACATTCAGATCATAAGTCGGAAGGACCCCCTGTCTTTTGAGGCTATCCACGAATCAACCTAATTTTTGGTATTTTAATATTATTTGAACCGCTGTTTCGACAAAGCATGTGCCAAGGACCGAAATAGATAATAATCGGATGGTGCAATGTCTGGTGAAAACGGCGGGTGGGGTTAAACATCCCAATCAAGTGTTTTAAATACTTTTTCACAGAAGCTACTAAATGTGGACGAGCATTGTCATGCAGGAGAATAATTTTTTCGTATCTAGAATACTATTAAGGGCATTTTTCCTTCAGTGCTCGGCTTAATCTCATTAATAGTGTTTAATAGAAAACTTTGGTGATTGTTTTGCTCGGATTAGGCCACTCATAATACACTACACCCAGCTGAACCCACCAAATACACATCATGAGTTTTTCCCGTAAATATTCGGTTTTACTGTTGATGTTGACGCATGGCTTGGTAATCTTTATGATTTTATTCTTTTTGGATTATTATAATGTATCCATTTCTCGTTACCAGTGATGATACGATGTAAAAAACCCCTTTTTTATGTCTAGCAAGCAGTATTTCACTTAAGCATAATCGGCGTTTAATATTTTTCAGCTTTAATTCGTACGGAACCCAATTTCCTTGTTTATTAATAATTTCTAATGATTTTAAACGATGTAAAACTGCTTGCTGAGTGACTTCTTATGTTACAGCAAGTTCTTTTTGTGTTT
>NW_014570053.1:24534-28904 GCF_001313835.1 Polistes canadensis
ACTAATAATTAATCTAAAAATCAGCGAAAATTTTTCTTTAATTTATTAAAAAGTTTCTAGCGACGGTATCATGTGCTAATACAAACAAGACAAAATAGATATCAGGTTTACTACAATCAATTTTCGACGAAAAAGAATTGAATTCTTCACGTAACGTAACCAAAAAATTTTGTAATAAAAAGATTTTTTCTTTTCTTTGGACTGCAATTTTTCAAATATAAATAATCAGTGCATAATTTTTTCGGTCTTAGCACTTATTATTTGTAAGTATACGCTTTAAAACTTAAAAGAAAACGCTTTATCGCGTCTGTTAAATAGCACTTTTTTGATTGTATTTATTTTATAACTACGATTTAATCCGAAAAGTAGCAACAATTTCTTTTTAAATATAATAATACATTTTTGGCAACTGTAAAAATGAACTATTAGAAACTAGAAACAGTAGATGTTTAGTTGACTACAATCGAATTTCTTCAAAATTTAATGGAATTTTACACTTGATGTAACCAAAAAAAGGTATAATAAAATGATTTTGTCTCTTTTTGGACTACATTGGGTTAAATTTGAAGGTTATTTGCTAGATTTTATTGGACCAAACACTTTCCATTTGTTAGTATACGCTTTAAAACTTAAAAAAAAATATTTTATTGCTTTTGTTCTATAGAATTTTTTTTGATATCTGATAGTTTTTACTTTTTATTAATCTAAAAATCAGCAAAAGTTTTTCTTTAATTTATTGAAAAGTTTTCAGCTACGGTATAATGTGCTGATACAAACATGACAAAATAGATGTCAGGTTTACTACAATCGAGTTTCGACGAAAATGATTTGAATTCTTCACGTAATGTAACCAAAAAATGTTGTAATAAAATGATTTTTTCTTTTTTTCTAGCTGCAGTTGTTAAAATATAAATGTTATTCGCTAGATTTTATTGGACGAAACACTTTTCATTGGTTAGTATACACTTTAAAAACTTTGAAGAAAATGTTGTATAGCTTTTGTTCTACAGCATTTCTTTAGATATTTGATAGATTTACTTATAATTAATCTAGAAAGCAGCGAAAACTTTTCTAAAAAATATTGAAAAGTTTTTAGCTAAGGTACAATGTGCTATTAGAAACATTACAGAATGGATGTCAGGTTGACTACCATCGAGTTTCGACGAAAAAAAAGGGAGTTCTAAACGTAATGTAACTAAAAAATATAGTAATAAAATGATTTTTTTCCTTTTTCTTGACTGCAGTAGTCAAAATATAAATAATGTTTGCAAAATTCTTTCGGACTTATCACTATTTATTTGAAAGTATACGCTTTAAAGCTTGAAAAAAAACGTTTCATTGCGTCAGGTAAATAGGACTTTCTTAGATTGTGTTTATTTTATAACTACGTTTTAATCCAGAAAGTATCTGAAACTTCTTTTTAAATATAATATTACATTTTTGGCAACTGTAAAAATGAACWACTAGAAACTAAACACAATAGATGTTTAGTTGACTACAATCGAATTTCTTCAAAATTTAATGGAATTTTACACTTGAAGTAACCAAAAATAGTTGTAATAAAATGATTTTTTCTTTTTTTCTAGCTGCAGTTGTTAAAATATAAATGTTATTCGCTAGATTTTATTGAACGAAAGACTTTTCATTTCTTAGTATATGCTTTAAAACTTGAAAGAAAATGTTTTATAGCGTTTGTTCTTCAGCATTTCTTTAGATATTTGATAGTTTTTACTTATAATTAATCTAGAAAGAAGTGAAATCTTTTTTTAAATATATTAAAAAGTTTTTAGCGAAGGTACGATGTGCTACTAGAAAAATTACAGAATGGATGTCAGGTTGACTACAATCGAGTTTTGACGAAAAAAAAATTGAATTCTAAACGTAAAGTAACCAAAAAATTTCGTAATAAAATGATTTTTTTCCTTTTTCTTGACTGCAGTTGTCCAAATATAAATTAAATTAGCATAATTCTTTGGGACTTAACACTTATTATTTGTAAGTAAACGCTTTAAAACTTGAAAGAAAACGTTTCATAGCGTCTGTTATATAGCACTTTTTTAGATTGTATTTATTTTATAACTACGATTTAATCTAGAAAGTAGCGGAAATTTCTTCTTCAATATAGTAATATATTTTTAACAACGGTAAAAATTAACTACTGGAAACTAAACAAAATAGATATTTTGTTGACTACATTCGAATTTCTTCAAAATATAATTCAATTCTAAACGTAAAGTATCCAAAAAAAGTGGTAAAAATATGATTTTTCTCTGTTTTTCTCGACAGCTGTTTTTGTAAAATAAATATATATGCTAGATTTTATTAGCAATAATACTTTTGATTTTTTTGTATTCGTTTTAACATTTGAAAGAAAACGTTTTATAGCTTTTGATTTATTGCTCTTTTTTAAAAATTTTATAGTTTTTACCTACCGTTTCAATCCTGAAGGTAGCAAAACTATCTTTTTATATACACTAAAATATTTTTAGCAACAGTACAAATGTGCTACTAGAAACAAAACAGAATGGACGTCAGGTTTACTACAATCGAGATTCGACGAAAAAGAATTGAATTCAAAACGTAAAGTAACTAAAAAATGTACTAATAAATTGATTTTTTTAATTTTTCTTGACTGCTTTAGTCCAAATATAAATGATGATAGCATAATTCTTTTGGAGTTATAACTATTTTTTTGTAAGTATACGCTTTAAAGCTTGAAAAAAAACGTTTCATAGCGTCTGATAAATAGCACTTTCTTAGATTGTATTTATTTTATAACTACGATTTAATCCACAAAGTAGCAGAAATTTCTTTTTAAATATAATAATACATTTTTAGAAACGGTAAAAGTGATATACTGGAAACTAAACAGAATAGACATCAGGTTTACTACAATCGAGTTTCGTTAAAAAAGAATTAGTTTCTTTAATTAATGTAACCAAAAAATGTTGTAATAAAATGATTTTTTTACTTTTTTTGGACTGCAGTGATTAAAATATAAATTTTATTTGCTAGATATTATTCGAACTTACACTTTTTATTTGTAAGTATACGGTTTCAAACTTGAAAGAAAATGTTTTATAGCATTTGTTCTATAGCATTTCTTTAAATATCTGATAGTTTTCAATATTAATTAATCTAGAAAGCAGCACAAACTTTTCTTAAATATATTGACAAAATTTTAGTAAAGGTACAATGTGCTATTAGAAACATTGCAAAATGGATGTCAGGTTGACTACAATCGAGTTTCGACGAAAAAGAATTGAATTCTAAACGTAAAATAACCAAAAAATGTCGTAATAAGATAATTTTTTTCCTTTTTCTTGACTGCAGTAGTCCAAATATAAAYTAAGTTAGCATAATTCTTTCGGAATGAACACTTATTATTTGTAAGTTTACGCTTTAAAGCTTTAAAGAAAACGTTTCATAGTGTCTGTTAAATAGCACTTTTTTTGATTATGTTTATTTTATAACTACGATTTAATATAGAAAGTAGCGGAAATTTCTTTTTAAATATAGTAATACATTTTTAGCGTCGGCACAAATGTGCTACCAGAAACAAAACAGAATGGACATCAGGTTTACTACAATCGAGTTTCGTTAAAAAAGAATTAGTTTCTTTAATTAATGTAACCAAAAAATGTTGTAATAAAATGATTTTTTCTCTTTTTTTGGTCTGCAGTTGTTAAAATATAAATGTTATTTACTAGATTTTATTGGACTAAACACTTTTCATTTCTTAGTATACGCTTTAAAACTTGAAAGAAAATGTTTTATAGCTTCTGTTCTACAGCATTTCTTTAGATATTTGATAGTTTTTACTTATAATTAATCTAGAAAGCATCGAAAACTTTTCTCGAAAATATTAAGAAGTTTTTAAAGAAGGTACCATGTGCTATTAGAAACATTACCAAATAGATGTCAGGTTGACTACAATCGAGTTTCGACGAAAAATAATTGAATTCTAAACGTAATGTAACCAAAAAATGTCGAATTAAAATGATTTTTTTCCTTTTTCTTGACTGCAGTAGTCTAAATATAAATTAAGTTAGCATAATTCTTTCGGACTTAACACTTATTATTTGTAAGTATACGCTTTAAAGCTTGAAAAAAAACGTTTTATAGCATATAGAAAATAGCATTTTTTTAGATTGTTTTTAATATATATAAGTTTCAAAGGGAAAATTGAAGACAGTTAATAAATTTTGATGAACAAATTTATTTGATCTTGTTGAACGTTTTGTCCCTTACTGGGGACTTCCTTAGCAACTGCAAAATTTTTTTTTTTTTTATATTATTTTATAATTATGACTTGTTAAAAAGATATATAAACATTACAATAAATACATAAATAAACAAATAAACTTTAA
>NW_014570053.1:29839-32367 GCF_001313835.1 Polistes canadensis
AAGGTCTTAAGTGTTTGGTCCATTCTATCCTTAGGTATCGCTGTGAAAACGTCATCAACATAAACCTTCAGGAAAGGAACTGGAAAGGGTAACATGCCTTCAATATTTTTTAGGATGTAATTCATCACTCGATTGGCTAGCACTAGACTTGCTGGATTACCCATGCTAGCACCATCCATTTGCTGGTAGATCGACCCGTTAAACTGGAAGTAGCTCGATTCAAAACAGAACTGTATAAGTTCTACCAAGATATTCTCCGGGACTTTTATGGATTTTCCAAGTTCTTTCCAATCTTCATTGATTATTTTAAATATGAGTTCTTTTTGAATGTTAGTAAAAAGGGAGACTACATCTAATGATACTAGTATGTATCCTTTTGGTAATTTTATTTCCCTTATAAAGTCCGCAAACTCAAAAGAATTTTTGATGGAAAAAACAAGTTGGCTAAATAAAGATTTTGTTGGTGTTGGATGTATAAATTTTGCTATTTTGTAGCACGGTGACCCTATGGAACTCACAACTGGTCTTAAAGCACATTTTTTTTTGTGAGTTTTCTTAATCCACATAGTTTTGGCGCTTTGGGTTTTAGATTTTAACTACGCTTTAATCCAGATGATAGCGAATTTTTCTTTTTAAGTATATTCAACATTTTTTAGCAAAGGTAAATATGTGCATTTAGAAACTATACAGAAAAGATGTTTGGTTTACTACAATCAAATTTTGTTGAAATATAATTGAATGCTACACGAAAAGTAACCATAAAAAGTTGTAATCGAATGATTTTTTTCTGTTTTCTTTGACGGCAGTTATTGTTAAATAAATGATATATGCTAGTTTTATTGGACCGAAGATTTTTCATTTGTTACTACACGCTTTACAAATTGATAGAAAATTTCTTACAGATTTTGTTCTACAGCTCTTTTTTAGAAATTTTATAGTTTTTAACAACGATTTAATCCAGAAAGTAGCGAAAATTTTTCTTAAATATATTAAAAAGATTCTAGCGACAGTAAAATGTGCTATTAAAAACAAGACAGAATGAATGTCAGGTTAACTACAATCGAGTTTCGACAAAAAAGAATTTAATTCTTCACGTAATGTAACCAAAAAATGTTGTAATAAAATGATTTTTGCTCTACTTTTGGACAGCAGTTGTTAAAATATAAATGTTATTTGCTAGATTTTTTTCGACAAAAAACTTTTCATATGTTAGTATACGCTTTAAAACTTGAAAGAAGATGTTTTATAGCTTTCGTTCTACAGCATTTAGTTAGATATTTTTAGTTTTTACTTATAATTAATCTAGAAGCAAGCGAAAACCTTTCTTTAATATATTAAAAAGTTTTTAGCAAAGGTGCAATGTGCTATTAGAAACATTACAGAATGGATGTCAGGTTGACTACAATCGAACTTCGACGAAAAGGAATCGAATTCTAAACGTAAAGTACCTAAACAATGTAGTAATAAAATGATTTTTTTCCTTTTTCTTGACTGCAGTAGTCTAAATATTAATGATGTTTGCTTAATTCTTTCGGACTTAACACTAATAATTTATAAGTATACGCTTTAAAGCTTGAAAGAAAACTTTTCATAGCGTCAGTTAAATAGCACTTTTTTAGATTGTATTTATTTTATAACTACAATTTAATCTAGAAAGTAGCGGAAATTTTTTTTCATATATATGAATAAATTTTTAGCAACGGTAAAAATTAACTTCTATAAACCAAACAGAATAGATGTTTGGTAAACTACAATCGAATTTCTTCAAATTATAATTGAATTCTACAAGTGAAGTAACAAAATAAAGTTTTGATAAAATGATTTTTTTCTGTTTTCTTTGACTGCAGTTGTTGTAAAATAAATGATATATGCTAGATTTTATTGGACTGAAAACTTTTTAATTGTTAGTATACGCTTTAAAACTTAATAGAAAATTTTTTATAGATTTTGATATACAGCTTTTTTTGAGAAATCTGATAGTTTTCACCTGTAATTGATCTAGAAAGCAGCGAAATTTTTTATTAAATATACTTAAAAGTTTTAAGCGACGGTACAATGTGCTTTTAAAAACTATACAGAGAAGATGTTTGGTTTACTACAATAGAATTTTGTTGAAATATAATTAAATGCTACACGAAAAGTAACCAAAAAAAAGTTGTAATAAGTGTACATATAAGATTCCGCTATTATTTTATTAAAAATTAGGTATTTATTCTAAAAGAATGGTAATTTTATGGTTATTTAAACTACTGTCTATCACTTGCAATGACTTATTCCCATCTCTCAGGCAACATTCGGATCCCACGTCGAAAGGACTCCTTGTCTTTTGAGGCTATCCATGAATCAACCCAATTTTTGGTATCTTCATATTATTTGAACCGCTGCTCAGACAGAGCGTGAACCATTTACCGAAATGGGTGATATTGGGATGGTGCTATTTCTGGTGAATGCGGCGGGTGGGGTAACACTTCCCAATCAAGTGTGTCCAAATACTTTTTCACGGAAGCCTCTACATGTGGACGAGCATT
>NW_014570053.1:32936-35726 GCF_001313835.1 Polistes canadensis
TGATTTTGACGCATGGCTTGGTAGTCCTTATGATTTTATTCTTTTTGGATTATCATAATGTATCCATTTCTCGTTACCAGTGATGATACGATGTAAAAAACCCTTTTTTTATGTCTAGCAAGCAGTATTTCACTTAAGCATAATCGGCGTTCAATATCTCTCGGCTTTAATTCGTACGGAACCAAATTTCCTTGTTTATTAATCATTCCTAATGAGTTTAAACGATGTGAGACTGCTTGCTGAGTAACTTTTTATGTTACAGCAAGTTCTTTTTGTGCTTAAGATAAATCTTCCTCCAATAATTCCTCTAATTCTGCATACTCGTAAATTTTTGCCTTCCACTGCGATCTTTGTCTTTTACATCGAAATCACCATTTTTAAACTTTTGAAACCACTCACGACACGTTTTCTCACTAAAAGCAGCTTTACTATATGCTTCTACGAGCAATCGATGCGCCTCAGCTGCAGATTTCTTTACATTAAAAAAGTGAAATAATATTTTCCGCACATGACGCTTATTTAGCTCAAATTTGGACATTTTCAACTAAAAAAAATTATATTTTACCAATGAGAAATCAATAATATTAATAAGTTATGTGGTTCTTATACTTCCAAACTAATTTTTAAGCAGGACATGATCAGCGAAAGATAACAGAAGCTCTGCGCCGCGCTATTTTTATTAAAACGGCGAATACTTTTTAGTAAACTTAATATTAAAATAATTTTTTTCTGTTTTCTTTGACTGCAGTTTTTGTAAAATAAATGATGTATGCCAGATTTTGTTGGAAATAAGATTTTTATTTGTTAGTATACGCTTTAAAACTTGAAAGAAAATGTTTTATAGCTTTTGTTCTACAGCATTTCTTTAGATATTTGATAGTTTTTACTTATAATTAATCTAGAAAGCAGCGAAAACTTTTTTTAAAAATATTAAAAAGTTTTTAGTGAAGGTACAATGTGCTACAAGAAACTTTACAGAATAAATGTCAGGTTGACTACAATCAAATTTTGTGGAAATTTAATTGAATGCTACACGAAAAGTAACCAAAAAATGATAAAATAAAATGATTTATTTCTTTTTTCTTGACTGCAGTAGTCCAAATATAAATGATGTTTGCATAATTCTTTCGGACTAATCACTTTTATTTGTAAGTATACGCTTTAAAGCTTGAAAAAAACGTTACATAGTGTCAGTTAAATAGCACTTTTTTATATTGTATTTATTTTAGACCTACGATTTAATCCAGAAAGTAGCAGAAATTTCTTTATAATTATAATAATACATTTTTAGCGACGGTACAAATTTGCTACTAGAAAAAAAACAGAATAGACATCAAGATTACTACAATCGAGTTTTGACGAAAAAGAATTAAATTCTAAACGTAAAGTAACCAAAAAAGTTGTAATAAGATGATATTTTTTCTTTTTTTGAACTGCAGTGGTTAAAATATAAATTTTATTTGCTAGATATTATTCAAACTGACACTTTTCATTTGTTAGTATACGCTTTAAAACTTGAAAGAAAATGTTTTATAGCTTTTGTTCTGTAGCATTTCTTTAGATATCTGATAGTTTTCACTAATAATTAATCTATAAAGCGGCGAAAACTTTTCTTAAATATATTGAAAAGTTTTGAGCGACAGTACAATGTGCTATTAGAAACAAGACAGAATGGATGTCAGGTTAACTAAAATCGAGTTTCGACGAAAAAGAATTGAATTCTTCACGTAATCTAACCAAAAAATGTTGTAATAAAATGATTTTGTCTCCTTTTTTTGACTGCAGTTGTTAAAATATAAATGTTATTTGCTAGATTTTATTGGACCAAGCACTTTTCAATTGTAAGTATACGCTTCAAAACTTAAAAGAAAATGTTTTATAGCATTTGTTCTACAGCATTTCTTTAGATATTTGATAGTTTTTACTTATAATTAATCTAGAAAGCAGCGAAAATTTTTATTAAATATATTAAAAAGTTTCTAGCGACGGTACAATGTGCTATTGAAAACATTACAGAATGGATATCATGTTGACTTAAATCGAGTTTCGACGAAAAAGAATTGAATTCTAAACGTAAAGTAACTATAAAATGTAGTAATAAAATGATTTTTTTTCCTTTTTCTTGACTGCAATTGTCCAAATACAAATTAAATTAGCATAATTCTTTGGAACTTAACACATATTATTTGTAAGTATACGCTTTAAAGCTTGAAAGAAAACGTTTCATAGCATCTGTTAAATGGCACTCTTTTTAATTGAATTTATTTTATAACTACGATTTAATCCTGAAAGTAGCGAAAATTTCTTTTTTAAGTATAATAATAAATTTTTAGCGACAGTACAAATTTGCTACTAGAAACAAAACAGAATGGACATCAGGTTTACTACAATCAAGTTTCGACGAAAAATAATAGAATTCTAAACGTAAAGTAACTAAAAAGTGTAGTTATAAAATGATTTTTTTCCTTTTTTTTGACTGCAGTATTCCTAATATAAATGATGTTTGCATAATTCTTTCGGACTTATCACTTTTTTTTATAAGTATACGCTTTAAAGCTTGAAAAAAAACGTTTCATAGCGTCTGTTAAATAGCACTTTTTTAGATTGTATTTATTTTATAAATACGATTTATTAAAAAGAATAGCGGAAATTCCTTTTTAAATATAATAATACATTTTTTGCAACTGTAAAAATGAACTACTAGGAACTACACAGAATAGATGTTTCGTTGACTACAATCGAATTTCTTCAAAATATAATGGAATTTTACACGTAAAGTAACAAAAAAAA
>NW_014570053.1:36463-41403 GCF_001313835.1 Polistes canadensis
GAATAGAGGTTTGGTTGACTACAATCGAATTTCTTCAAAATATAATGGAATTTTACACGTAATGTAATCAAAAAAAGTTGTAATAAAATGATTTTTTCTCTTTTTTTGGACTGCAGTGGTTAAAATATAAATTTTATTTGCTTGATGTTATTTGAACTGACACTTTTCATTTGTTAGTATACGCTTTAAAACTTGAAAGAAAATATCTTACAGCGTTTGTTCTACAGCATTTCTTTAGATATCTAATAGTTTTCACTAATAATTAATCTAGAAAGCAGCATAAACTTTTCTTAGATATATTGACAAAATTTTAGTGAAGGTACAATGTGCTATTAAAAACATTACAGAATGTATGTCAGGTTGACTACAATCGAGTTTCGACGAAAAGGAATTGAATTCTAAACGTAAAGTAACCAAAAAATGTCGTAATATAATAATTTTTTTCCTTTTTCTTCACTGAAGTAGTGCAAATATAAAYGATGTTTTCTTAATCCTTTTGGACTTAAACCATTTATTTGAAAGTATACGCTTTAAAGCTTGAAAAATAACGTTTCAGAGTTTCTGTTTAATAGCACTTTCTTAGATTGTATTTATTTTATACCTACKATTTAATCCAGAAAGTAGCGAAAATCTCTTTTCGAATATAATAATACATTTTTAGCAACTGTAAAAGTGAACTACTAGAAACTAGATAGAATAGATGTTTGGTTGACTCCAATCGTATTTCTTCAAAATTTATTGGAATTTTACACGTAAGCTAACCAAAAAATGTTGTAATAAAATGATTTTTTCTTTTTTCTTGGACTGCAGTTCTTAAAATATAAATTTTATTTGCTAAATAGTATTCGAACTAACACTTTTTACGTGTTAGTATACGCTTTAAAACTTGATAGAAAATGATTTATAGCTTTTGTTCTATAGCATTTCTTTAGATATCTGATAGTTTCCACTAATAATTAATCTAGAAAGCAGCGAAAACTTTTCTTAGATATATTAAAAAGTTTTTAGCGAAGGTACAGTGTGCTTTTGAAAACATTATAGAAAGAATTTCAGGTTGACTACAATCGAATTTCGACGAAAAAGAATTTAATTCTACACGTAAAGTAACCAAAAAATTTCGTAATAAAATGATTTTCTTTCTTTTTCTTGACTGTAGTTGTCCAAATATAAATTAAATTAGCATAATTCTTTTGAACTTATCACTTTTTTTTTGTAAGTATATGCTTTAAAGCTGGAAAGAAAACATTTCATAGCTTCTGGTAAAAAGCACTTTTCTAGATTGTATTTATTTTATATCTACGCTTTAATCCGGAAAGTAGCGAAAATTTCTTTCTAAATATAATAATACATTTTTAGCAACGGTACAAATGTGCTACTAGAAACAGTACAGAATGGACGTCAGGTTTACTACAATCAAGTTTTGTTGAAAAAGAATTGAATTCTTCTCGTAAAGGAATAAAAAAAAGTTGTAAAAAAATGATTTTTTCTCTTTTTTGTACTGCAAATGCTTAAATATAAATGTTATTTGCCAGATTTTATTGGACCAAACACTTTCATTTGTTAGTATAAGCTTTAAAACTTGAAAGAAAATGTTTTATAGCTTTTGTTCTACAGCATTTTTTTTAGATATTTGATAGTTTCTACTTATAATTAATCTAGAAAGCAGCGAAAACTTTTTTTGAAAATATTGAAAAGTTTTTAGCGGAGGTACAATGTGCTATTAGAAACACTACAGAGTGGATGTTAGGTTGACTACGATCGAATTTCGACGAAAAAGAATGAAACTCTAAACGTAAAGTAACTAAAAAATGTAGTAATTAAATGATTTTTTTTCCTTTTCTTGACTGCAGTAGTCCAAATATAAATGATGTTTGCCTAATTCTTTCGGACTTATCACTTTTTATTTGTAAGTATACGCTTTAAAGCTTAAAAAAAAATGTTTCATAGCGTCTGTTAAATAGCACTTTCTTAGATTGTATATATTTTATAACTACGATTTAATCCAGAAAGTAGCGAAAATTTTTTTTGGAATATAATAATACATTTATAGCAACTGTAAAAATGAACTACTAGAAACTAGACAGAATAGATGTTTTGTAGATTACAATCGAATTTCTTCAAAATTTAATGGAATTTTACACGTGAAGTAACCAAAAAAAGTTGTAATAAAAAGATTTTTTCTTTTTTATTGGACTGCAGTAGGTAAAATATATAATTTATTTGCCAGATATTATTTGAACTAACACTTTTTATTTGTTAGTATACGCTTTATAACTAATTAGACAATTATTTATAGCATTTGTTCTACAGCATTTCTTTAGATATTTGATAGTTTTTACTTATAATTAATCTAGAAAGCAGNTGTAAGTATATGCTTTTAATCTTGAAAGAAAACGTTTTATAGCGTCAGTTATATAACGCTTTTTTAGATTGTATTTATTTTATAACTATGATTTAATATAGAAAGTAGCGGAATTTTCTTTTTAAATATAATAATACATTTTTTGCAACAGTAAAAATATGCTACAAGAAACAAAACAGAATAGACGTTAGGTTTACTACAATCGAGTTTTGACAAAARAGAATTAAATTCTTCACGTAATGTAAACAAAAAATGTTTTAATAATATGATTTTTTCTTTTTTTTGGACTGCAGTTGGTAAA
This sequence comes from Polistes canadensis, assembly GCF_001313835.1. NCBI lineage: Eukaryota > Metazoa > Arthropoda > Insecta > Hymenoptera > Vespidae > Polistes > Polistes canadensis. Next base: position 39,127 of record NW_014570053.1, read on the forward strand.
TTATAAATGTTATTTGCTAGATTTTATTAGTGCAAAGACTTTTCATTTTTTAGTATATGCTTTAAAACTTGAAAGAAAATGTTTTTTAGCGTTTGTACTAAAGAATTTCTTTAGATATTTGATAGTTTTTACTTATAATTAATCTAGAAAGCAGTAAATCTTTTTTTAAATATATTGAAAAGTTTTTAGCGAAGGTACGATATGCTATTAGAAACATTACAGAATGGATGTCAGGTTGACTACAATCGATTTTCGACGAAAAAGAATGTAATTCTAAACGTAAATTAACTAAAAAATGTAGTAATTAAATGATTTTTTTCCTATTTCTTGACTGCAGTATTCCAAATATAAATAATGTTTGCATAATTTTTTCGGTCTTAGCACTTGTTATTTGTAAGTATACGCTTTAAAACTAGAAAGAAAACGTTTCATATCGTCTGTTAAATAGCACTTTTTGGATTGTAATTATTTTATAACTACGATTTAATCCAGAAAGTAGCAGAAACTTCTTTTTAAAATAATAATACATTTTTGGCAACTGTAATAATGAACTACTAGAAACTTGACACAATAGATGTTAAGTTGACTACAATCGAATTTCTTCAAAATTTTATTAAGTTCTAAACGTAAAGTAACCAAAAAAATTTGAAAAAAAATGATTTTTTCTCTTCTTTTGGACTGCAGTGGTTAAAATATAAATTTTATTTGCTACATATTATTCGAACTGACACTATTTTTTTGTTAGTTATCGCTTTAAAACTTGAAAGAAAATGTATTATAGCTTTTGTTCTATAGCATTTCTTTAGATATCTGATAGTTTTCAGTATTAATTARTCTAGAAAGCAGCAAAAACTTTTCTTAGATATATAACCACAATTTTAGTAAAGGTACAATTTGCTATTAGAAACATTACAGAATAAAAGTCAGGTTGACTACAATCGAGTTTCGACGAAAAATAATTCAATTCTAAACGTAAAGTAAACAAAAAATGTCGAATTAAAATAATTTTTTTCCTATCTCTTGACTGCAGTAGTCCAAATATAAATTAAGTTTGCATAATTCTTTCGGACTTTACAATTATTATTTGTAAGTATACGCTTTAAAGCTTGGAAGRAAACGTTTTATTGCGTCTGTTAAATAGCACTTTTTTAGATTGAATTTATTTTATAACTACGATTTAATCCAGAAAGTTGCGAAAATTTCTTTTTAAATATAATAATACATTGTAAGCAACGGTACAAATGTGCTACTAGAAACCAACTAGAATGAACGTCAAGTTTACTGGAATCGTGTTTCGACGAAAAAGAATTGAATTCTTAACGTAATGTAACCAAAAAATTGTNATAGTTTTTACTTATAATTAATCTAGAAAGCAGTGAAATCCTTATTTAAATATAGTCGAAAAGTTTTTAGCGAAGGTACAATTTGCTATTAGAAACATTACAGAATGGATGTAAGGTTGACTACAATCGAGTTTCGACGAAAAGAATGGAATTCTAAACGTAAAGTTACTTAAAAATGTTGTAAATAAATGATTTTTTTCCTTCTTCTTGACTGCAGTATTCCAAATATAAATGATGTGTGCATAATTTTTTCGGTTTTAGCACTTATTATTTGTAAGTATAAGATTTAGAACTTGAAAGAAAACGTTTCATAGCGTCTGTTAAATAGCACTTTTTAGATTGTATTTATTTTATAACTACGATAAAATCCACAAAGTAGCAAAAATTTCTTTTTGAATATAATAATACATCTTTTGCAACTGTATAAATGTACAACTAGAAACTAGACACAATAGATGTTTAGTTGACTACAAGCGAATTTCTTCAAAATTTAATGGAATTTTACACGTGAAGTAAACAAAAAAATGTGTAATAAAATGATTTTCTCTTTTTTTGGACTGCAGTGGTTAAATATAAATATTATTTGCTAGATATTATTCGAACTAACACTTTTCATGTGTTAGTATACGTATTAAAACTTGAAAGAAAAAGTTTTATAGCTTTTGCTCTACAGCATTTCTATAGATATTTAAAAGTGTTTACTTATAATGATTCTAGAAAGCTGTGAAATCTTTTTTTAAATATATTGAAAAGTTTTTAGCGAAGGTACAATGTGCTAATACAAACAAGACAAAATAGATGTCAGGTTTACTACAATCAAGTTTCGACGAAAAAGAATTGAATTCTAAACGTAAAGTAACACAAAAATTTACTAATAATTTGATTTTTTTAATTTTTCTTGACTGCAGTTGTTAAAATATAAATGTTATTTGCT
>NW_014570053.1:44249-46597 GCF_001313835.1 Polistes canadensis
TTTTTGGACTGCAGTTGTAAAAATATAAATGGTATTTGCTAGATTTTATTAGACTAAACACTTCTCATTTCTTAGTATACGCTTTGAAACTTGGAAGAAAACGTTTCATAGCGTCTGTTAAATAGCACTTTCTTAGATTGTATTTATTTTATTACTACGATTTAATCCAGAAAGTAGCGAAAATTTCTTTTTGAATATAATAATACATTTTTAGCCACTGTAAAAATAAACTTCTAGAAACTAGACAGAATAGATATTTGGTTGACTACAATCAAATTTTTTCCATGTTTAATGTAATTTTATACGTAAAGTAACCAAAAAAAGTTTTAATAAAATGATTTTTTCTCTTTTTTTGTTCTGCAGTGGTTAAAATATAAATTTTATTTGCTAGATATTATTCGAACTAAAACTTTTTATGTGTTAGTATACGCTTTAAAACTTGAAAAAAAAGGTTTTATAGCTTTTGTTCTATAGCATTTCTTTAGATATCTGATAGTTTTCACTAATAATTAATCTATACAGCAGCGAAAACTTTTCTTAAATATATTGAAAAGTTTTGAGCGAAGGTACAATGTGCTATTAGAAACATTACAGAATGGATGTAAGGCTAACTACAATCAAATTTCGACGAAAAAGAATAGAATTCTAAACGTAAAGTAACCAAAAAATTTCGTAATAGAATGATTTTTTTGTTTTTTCTTGACTGCAGTTGTCCCAATATAAATGATGTTTGCATAATTCTTTCGGACTTTACACTTATTACTTGAGATTATACGATTTAAAACTTGAAATAAAACGTTTCATAGCGTCTTTTTAATAACACTTTTTTAGATTGTATTTATTTTATAACTACGATTTAGTCCAGAAAGTTGCGAAAATTTCTTTTTAAATATAATAATACATTTTTAGCAACTTTAAAAATGAACTACTGGAAGCTAGACAGAATAGATGTTTTGTTGACTAGGATCGAACTTCTTCAAAATTCAATGGAATTTTACACGTGAAGTAACCAAAAAAAAATGTAATAAGATGATTTTTTTTTTTGGACTGCAGTTGTTAAAATATAAATGTTATTTGCTAGATTTTATTGGACCATACACTTTTCATTTGTTAGTTTACGGGTTAAAACTTGAAAGAAAATGTTTTACAGCTTTTGTTCTATAGCATTTCTTTAGATATCTGATAGTCTTTACTAATAAATTATCTAGAAAGAAGCAAAAATTTTTGTTAAATATATTAAAAAGTTTTTAGCGACGGAACAATGTGCTATTAGAAACATTAAAGAATAGATGTCAGGTTGACTATAATCGAGTTTCGACGAAAAAGAATAGAATTCTACGCGTAAAGTAACTACAGAATGTGATAATTAAATGATTTTTTTCCATTTTCTTGACTGCCGTCTTCCAAATATAAATTAAATTAGCATAATTCTTTGAAACTTCACACTTAGTATTTGTAAGTATACGCTTTAAAGCTTTAAAGAAAACGTTTTATAGCGTCTGTTAAATAGCATTTTTTTGATTGTATTTATTTTATAACTACGATTTAATCCACATAGTAGCAGAAATTTCTTTTTAAATATAATAATATATTTTTAGCAACGGTAAAAATGAACTACTGGAAACTAAACATAATAGATATTTTGTTGACTACAATCAAAATCCTTCCAAATAAAATTGAGTTCCAAACGTTAGGTAACAAAAATAAGTTGTAAAAAAATAATTTTTTCTCTTTTTTTGGACTGCAGTTGTTAAAATATACATGTTATTTGCTAGATTTTTTTGGACTAAAAACTTTTCATTTGTTATTATACGGGTTAAAACTTGAAAGAAAATGTTTTATAGCTTTTGTTGGAAGCAAACACTTTTCATTTGTTAGTATACGCTTTAAAACTTGAAAGAAAACGTTTCATTGCGTCCGTTAAATAGCACTTTTTTAGATTGTATTTATTTTATAACTACGATTTWATCCAGATATTAGCGAAAATTTTTTTTAAATATAGTAATACATTTTTAACAACGGTAAAAATGAATTACTGGAAACTAAACAAAATAGATATTTTGTTGACTACAATCGAATTTTTTCAAAATATAATTGAATTCTACACGTGAAGTAACCAAAAAAAGTTGTAAAAAAATGATTTTTTTCTGTTTTCACTAGACAGCTGTTGTTGTAATATAAATGATATATGCTAGATTTTATTAGAAATACCACTTTTGATTTTTTAGTATTCGTTTTAAAATTTGAAAGAAAACGTTTTATAGCTTTTGTTTTATTTTTTATTTTTTAAAATTTTATAGTTTTTACCTACAGTTTTAATCCTAAAAGCTGAAAACTTTATTTTTATA
>NW_014570053.1:49787-52528 GCF_001313835.1 Polistes canadensis
AGCAGCGGTAAGAATAAACTACTAGCAACTAAACAGAATGGACGTCAGGTTTACTACAATCGAGTTTTGTTGAAAAATAATTGAATTGTTCACGTAATGTAACCAAAAAATGTTGTATTAAAATGATTTTTTCTCCTTTTTGGGACTGCAATTGTTAAAATATAATTTTTATTTGCTAGATATAATTAGACCAAACACTTTTCATTTGTTAGTATACGTATTAAAACTTGAAACAAAATTTTTTATAGCTTTTGTTCTACAGCATTTCATTAGATATCTGAAAGTTTTTACTAATAACTGTTCTAGAAAGCAGCGACAATTYTTCTTTAATACATTAAAAAGTTTCTAGCTACGGTACAATTTGCAATTAGAAACAAGATAGTATAGATGTCAGGTTGACTACAATCGAGTTAAGACGAAAAAGATTTGAATTCTACACGTAATAATACCAAAAAATGTTGTAATAAAATGATTTTTTTTTTTTCTTTACTGCAGTAGTCCAAATATAAATGATGATTGCATAATTCTTTCGGACTTATCACTATTTTATTGTAAGTATACGCTTTAAAGCTTGAAAAAAAACGTTTCATAGCGTCTAATAAATAGCACTTTTTTAGATTGTGTTTATTTTATAACTACGATTAAATCCAGATGGTAGCGGAAATTTCTTTTTAAATATAGTAGTACATTTTTAACAACGGTAAAAATAAACTACTGTAAACTAAACAAACTAGATATTTTGTTGACTACATTCGAATTTCTTAAAAATATAATTGACTTCTAAACGTGAACTAATAAAAAAAAGTTTTAAAAAAATAATTTTTTTCTGTTTTTCTAGACAGCTGTTTTTGTAAAATAAATGATATATGCTATATTTCATTAGCAATAATACTTTTGATTTTTTTGTATTCGTTTTAAAATTTGAAAGAAAACGTTTTATAGCTTTTAGTTTATGGCTCTTTTTTAAAAATTTTGTAGTTTTTACCTACAGTTTTAATACTAAAAGTAGCAAAACTTTCTTTTTAAATATACTAAAATATTTTTAGCAACGGTACAAATGTGCTACTRGAAACAAAACAGAATGAACGTCAGGATTACTACAATCGTATTTCGTTGAAAAAGAATTACATTCTTAACGTAATGTTACAAAAAATGTTAAAATAAAATGATTTTTTCTCTTTTTTTGGACTGCACTTGGTAAAATATAAATATTATTTGCTAGATTTTATTGGACCAAACACTTTTCATTTCTAAGTATACGCTTTGAAACTTGAAAGAAAATGTTTTATATTTTTTGTTCTACAGCATTTCTTTTGATTTTTGATAGTTTTTACTTATAATTAATGTAGAAAGCAGCGAAATCTTTTTTTAAATATATTGAAAAGTTTTTAGCGAAGGTACAATGTGCTAATTCAAACAAAACAAAATAGATGTCAGGATTACTACAATCGAGTTTCGACGAAAATTATTAATTTCTAAACGTAAAGTAACCAAAAAATGTACTAATAAATTAATTTTTTTAATTTTTTTTAACTGCAGTAGTCCAAATATAAATGATGTTTGCATAATTATTTCTGACTTATCACTATTTATTTTTAAGTATACGCTTCAAAGCTTGAAAAAAAGCGTTTCATAGCGTCTGGTAAATAGCACTTTCTTAGATTGTCTGTATTTTATAACTACGATTTAATTCAGAAAGTAGCGAWAAATTCCTTTTTGAATATAATAATACATTTTTCGCAACTGTATAAATGAACTACTAGAAACTAGACACAATAGATTTTTAGTTGACTACAATCGAATTTCTTCAAAATTTAATGGAATTTAACACATGAAGTAACCAAAAAAAGTTGTAATAAAATGATTTTTTCTCTTTTTTTGGACTGCAGGGATTAAAATATAAATTTTATTTGCTAGATATTATTTGAACTAAAAATTTTCATGTGTTAGTATACGCTTTAAAACTTAAAAGAAAAGGTTTTATAGATTTTGTTCTATAGCATTTCTTTAGATATCTGATAGTTTTCACAAATAATTAAACTAGAAAGCAGCAAAAACTTTTCTTAGATATATTAACAAAATTTCTTGAAGGTAAAATGTGCTATTAGAAACATTACAGAATAGATGTCAGGTTGACTACAATCGAGTTTCGACAAAAAGGAATTGAATTCTTTTCGTAAAATAAAAAAAGAAAGTTGTAATAAAATGATTTTTCCTCTTTTTTTGTACTGCAGTTGTTTAAATATAAATTTTATTTGCTAGATTTTATTAGACCAAACACTTATCATTTCTTAGTATACGTTTTGAAACTTGAAAAAAAATTTTTTATTGCTTTTGTTCTACAGCATTTCTTTAGATATTTGCTAGTTTTTTCTTATAATTAATCTAGAAAGTAGCGAAAACTTTTCTGAAAAATATTCAAAAGTTTTTAGCGAAGGTACATTTTGCTATTAAAAACATTACAGAATGGCATGTCAGGTTGACTACTATCGAGTTTCGACGAAAAAGAATTGAGTTCTAAACGTAAAGTAACAAAAAAATTTTGTAATAAAATGATTTTTTTTTTTTCTCTTGACTGCAGTTGTCCTACTATAAATAAATTAGCATAATTCTTTRGGACTTAACACTTATTTTCTGTAAGTATATGCTTTTAATCTTGAAAGAAAACGTTTTATAGCGTCAGTTATATAACGCTTTTTTAGATTGTATTTATTTTATAACTATGATTTAATATAGAAAGT
>NW_014570053.1:53923-55784 GCF_001313835.1 Polistes canadensis
TCTAGAAAGCAGCAAAAACTTTTCTTAGATATATAACCACAATTTTAGTAAAGGTACAATTTGCTATTAGAAACATTACAGAATAAAAGTCAGGTTGACTACAATCGAGTTTCGACGAAAAATAATTCAATTCTAAACGTAAAGTAAACAAAAAATGTCGAATTAAAATAATTTTTTTCCTATCTCTTGACTGCAGTAGTCCAAATATAAATTAAGTTTGCATAATTCTTTCGGACTTTACAATTATTATTTGTAAGTATACGCTTTAAAGCTTGGAAGAAAACGTTTTATTGCGTCTGTTAAATAGCACTTTTTTAGATTGAATTTATTTTATAACTACGATTTAATCCAGAAAGTTGCGAAAATTTCTTTTTAAATATAATAATACATTGTAAGCAACGGTACAAATGTGCTACTAGAAACCAACTAGAATGAACGTCAAGTTTACTGGAATCGTGTTTCGACGAAAAAGAATTGAATTCTTAACGTAATGTAACCAAAAAATTGTSTAATAAAATGATTTTTTCTTTTTTTTTGGCTGCAGTTGTTAAAATATAAATCTTATTTGCTAGATTTTATTGGACCAAACACTTTTCATTTGTTAGTATACGGTTTAAAACTTGAAAGAAAATGTTTTACTGCGTTTGTTTTACAGCAATTCTGTAGATATTTGATAGTTTTGACTTATAATTTATCTAGAAAGCAGTGAATGTTTTTTTTTAAAATATTAAAAAGTTTTTAGCGAAGGTACAATTTGCTATTAGAAACATTATAGATTGGCATGTCAGTTTGACTAGAATCGAGTTTCGACGAAAAATAATTGAATTCTAAACAAAAAGTAACTAAAAAATGTACTAATAAATTGATTTTTTTATTATTTCTTGACTGCAGTAGTCCAAATATAAATGATGTTTGCATAATTCTTTCGGACTTATCACTATTTATTTGTAAGTATACGCCTTTAAGCTTGAAAAAAAAACGTTTCAATGCGTCGGGTAAATAGCACTTTCTTAGATTGTATTTTTTTCATAACTACGATTTAATCCAGAAAGTAGCGAAAATTTCTTTTTAAATATAATAATACATTTTTGGCAACTGTAAAAATGAACAACCTGAAACTAGACACAATAGATGTTTGGTTGACTTCAATCGAATTTCTTCAAAATTTAATGGAATTTTACACGTAAAGTAACCAAAAAAAGTTGTAATAAAATGATTTTTGTTTTTTTTTTTGGACTGCTGTTGGTAAAATATAAATTTTATTTGCTAGATTTTATTGGACCAAACACTTTTCATTTGTTAGTATAGGCTTTAAAACTTGAAAGAAAATGTTTTACTGCGTTTGTTCTACAGCAATTCTGTAGATATTTGATAGTTTTTGCTTATAATTAATCTAGAAAGCAGCGAAATCTTTTTTGAAATATATTAAAAAGTTTTGAGCGAAGGTACAATGTGCTATTAGAAACATTACGGAATGGATATCAGGTGGACTACAATCGAGTTTCGACGAAAAGAAAAATTGAATTCTAAACGAAAAGTAACGAAAAAATTTCGTATTAAGATAATTTTTTTCCTTTTTCTTGAATGCAGTTGTCCAAAAATAAATTAAATTAGCATAATTCTTTGGGACTTAACACTTATTATTTGTAAGTATACGCTTTAAAAAAGGAAAGAAAACTTTTCATAGCGTCTGTTCAATAGCACTTTTTTACATTGTATTTATTTTATAACTACGATTAAATCCAGAAAGTAGCAGAAATTTCTTTTTAAATCTAATAATGCATTTATAGAAACSGTACAAATGTGCTACTAGAAACAAAACACAATAGAAGTCAGGTTTACTACAATCGAGTTTTGTTGA